>NC_084854.1:16854289-17154289 GCF_951802175.1 Populus nigra
AAGAAAAAACCCCAACCCATAGCATTATTTTGAAGGTACTTAGAACAGTGGTAAATGTTTTTTTAAAATGGTTTTTTAAAATAGAAAAAAAAATAAAAAAATCATTTTTAACAAATCCATATTAAAACAATCCAGAAATATAAAATAAAAATTAAAACAAAAAATATCAAAAATTTTCAAAACTCTCCAATTCAACCATGACACCCCCTTCACCAATCACCAGCACAGCTGGAAAAAGGAGGAGAAAAACAAGTGACCAATAAAACCCACATGTCCCAGCTGCACAATTGAATGAAATAAAAAGACCAGTACCATCCTTTATACCGGAATCCCACTCAAGTATTTAAAAAATAAATTAATATTTTTTTTATTTTTTAAAATTAATATTTTTTTCATTTTTTAAAATTATTTTAATACATTGATATGAAAAATAAATTTAAAAAATATATATATTATTTTAATTCATTTTCAAATAAAAAATATTTTAAAACTCAATATCAACACTCCATACACGCCCAGGAGATCGCAAATGCCATGTTACAGTTATATGGAAGTAAATAATGACAGGGACATCAACCGGTGTTGACCACAATCTCAACTGATCACATTTCCTTTTGAAAGTTTGCTTTTCAGTATCATTAAATACCTTCCACCCACTATTATTTTTTAAAATACTTTTAAATTTTTATTAAAAATATATTAAAATAATATTTTTAAAATTTTTAAATTTATTTTTAATATTAACAATATAAAATTATTAAAAATATATATAATTTGAAACAGAAAAAAATAAAAATAAAAATAAAAAATTTTAAAAATATTTTTAAAACACAAAAACAAATAAATTCTTATAATCTCACCTTCTACGAATTAGTCCCCAACCAGTCATATAGATTTGTCATCCACTTCACCCAGAGGTGAGGGAACATTAATGAACTATGGGTGATAATCTTGATACTATTGTATAAACCCATTTTCAAATCCTCTTACTTTTTTGAATAATGAAGGGAGCCTTCCATCTCAGAATCTTTTGCATCAAAAACCAAAGAGAACACAATGCACAGATTCAAAGAGAGTTTTCATCAAAACTATTCACCCTCACCTTGAGAAAACAAAATTCTGGATTAACACACACAGTTACGATTGGTATCACCATCCTCCTTGGACCATCCCTCAAAAGAGTGAATCTACAGTATTTTATATAGCTGGAGAGTGGAGAGGTAACCAACAGTTTGATAGTTCTATAACCTATGATTCACCTTCTACAACTCTTTGATTGCCATTTGAATCACCAGTAGCCGTCAAACCTCGGATCTTAACATCATAGTACACTTCTTCAACTCTCCGTAGGTCATACTTCATGCCTGATACGGCACAGAAAATACTCATGAAGTCAACTCATATACAATGACATTTAGATTTAAAATTATTCAAGAAAACCAGGCAAGCGGAAAAGGGCTAAATAAAATGAGTAAAATGAAAAAAAGAAGGCTACCATCAAACTTCTTGCGCAGGAAATCATTCCGGAGATTGAGCATGCGGAAGGCTGCGTGAAGATCTGTCATGAACTTCAACACCTTTCTTGGACAATCATAGTCCCCAGCGGTCACTTGGTTCACAACATACCGAGGCTGCAAAAAACATACAAACAATCACATTAAAAGCCCTTTTCTGCAAACTTTATCAATTGCTCACATGTAATTTAAACAGACTGACTGAAGCACATCCACTGCACATAGTTTACAAAGGTAGCAGCCCATGTTTCCTTAAATTTCCATGAACTTGCAGCTTGTATGCGTAAGATATCCTTTTGGAAATCTGAAGATAGCTCTTACCATTTCATTGGACATAAAGCAAACACCTGTATAAACAGAGAATTTAAACATCAGCATTTCCAGTCAAAGAACAGAATGACCAACAACAGGATACTTCACATCCTACAAACAAAGACTGATTATCCGAAAACAGGCAGCAATTAAGATAGGTATTACATATTATAATAACTGAAACAGGTGTTATCAGGAATGATTTGTTACCATATTTCAAAATATCTTTATACCAGGGTGTTAGCAGAGGAAGGTATAATGCATGCCACTAACAATGTAACAGATACATGCATGAAAAGATTCATTGGCGGTATCTTGGTTATATGGCATTATATACAACACACAAGCATGAACTGAAAATTTATTATCCAAGAATTTAAACAAAGGAAAGGTTTAGGAGTTTGAATCATGGGTTTAGTGCCCAGAATTTCAAAATAAACTATTTGATTTCAACTTGGTACTTCTTCTGACAAGTAAAAAATTTGAACCATTTCAATTTATGCATGCCATTCTTGGGCAAGAGCCATGACAATCTTCTCCATATCATTCTAACATGGGCCTGTCAACCTTCAAACAGTTTGATTTCGACTTGGTATTTAATTCACAGGAATAAGCATTTCGTTAGAGTGGCCTCCTGATACTGGTCAGCATTGGCTGATGAAGTCAGGTGGACAAAACCTGCAGCTATAACCTAAGCAGGTCAACACGCAATCACAAACAATCAGACACCACTACCATCTGAATTTTTATATGCCATTCATGTGAATATTTGAATTCTTTTACTTGCTTTGGAATTTGAACATATATTTACATGTATACCAGAAACCCTGAGTATATTCAAGCAAACCCACTTTTCACCATGAGAACAAAGTCTAATTACCTAATCCATATAATCCACACAAATCAAACATGCTTTTTTTTTCAAAAAATTACTTACCAATAAGATAGTCCTCAATGTCCAAACCAAACTCCAAGCTGTTCACTGCAGAAGCAACAAGAAAAACGAAAGCATGAGCAAGCGTTTATTAACTAATCATGATTCGTAAACAAGATAAAAGAAAAACATACAGCCAAGTTTTTCCTGAGCTTCAGTGTGCATAAGTAAATTGCCAGTCTCTAACCAATGCATTAAAGTCAGCAGAGAAACAACAATTTGTGTTTCGCTCCTCCAATCACCATGATACCTATACCATAAGGCAATCACTAGCCAAATACACCAAAATGAAGCTAAACAAATCAAAATAAAAAAAAATGTCCCAGATTCTTAACTACCTGTAATATTGACCAGGACACTCGAGGATGATTTCAGCAAGTCTATTATATAACCCCTTCAACACTCCAATTTGCGCCTTTGCTTTCTCTAAAACCTCTGCATCAAATCACACAAAAGATTAAAAAAATGCAAGTAAAAATTACTTCTTAGGAGGAGGGAGCATTAAGAGAAAAGAAAACGGTGTCGTTTCTTTAGAACCTGGAACGGGACGGGATTGGTGAACAAGAAGGAGACCAGAGTGCAGGAGTCGAGTGGTGGACTCGATCTCTAAGACAACAGCTCGAATCTTTTCGCGCAATCTTCCTGATTCTTCTAGCTTCGAGCGAAGCTCTTCGAATTGTTTATCTAGTGAGGGAGAGGGAGAATCAGCACAGCCTGACATGGTGAGAGTTGTGGAGAATGAGCGACCTGGTGCTTTTCGGTGACGAGAAATGAGGAGAGGGAGTGAAAGATAGGTGGTGGTGGTGGAAAGGAGAGGGAGTTTGTGGCAAATGGGAGAGAGGTTGAGGTTTGGGTTTGTGTTAGGGTTCAACGAGCGAGAGAGTGAGACTGTGAAGAAGTAGGCGTTTCGAAACGCCGTTTTCATTTCTCTCTATAAAAATTCAAACGTGCGCTTACTGCTTGATAAATAGGATGGACGGAATCCGTTTTAATCGAGGGAGAAATTTATTTTTATTTTTAAAATGATATTTGTTTAAAAATATATTAAAATAATATTTTTTATTTTCAAATTTATTTTTAATATTAATATATTTGAAAATATTAAAAAAATTAAATTTAAAATAAAAAAATAAAAATATTTTTAAAACACAAAAATATTAGAGTTGTTTATTCAAGGAAATACCATTTTATAGCCCATGTGTTTATGTTGAATATATATATATATATATATATATATATATATATATATATACACGTGGATGTGAAAGAGTGATTAGTATAGATAAAGAGAGAAATTATCAAGTTGAGAGAAGAATTACAAAGAGAATAAAATCTAAACCACAAGTATTAATAATTAAGAAACGGAACGAGTAAAATTGATTTTTCTTTTTTTATTTATTCTTGCATCATACAAAATGAAAAAAAAAAAGTATCAGCTCTCTGCTTCTCTAAAAATAAAATACAACGGGATTGCAGAACTTATGTTGGATCATTACAGCTGATCTAGAAGACTAATTTAATTAATGTGTTAGCTATATGTCTGCTGTATTCATTTTTGAGGATTTGTATGATCTCTACAAGGGTATCAAAACTGAACAACTCTGATTTGTACACTAAGAACATGGACAAAGAACGATATGTAATTTCCCAACTCACTTCTTTTGGAAGGTCACCAACAGGAAAAAAGCTGCAAAACGGCTGAGTATGCCTGTCAGAATGAGAAGTTGTAGACAAAGACCCCAATGACCAAGATCGTAGCCATTTTCCCTCAGTGAGTTGCAGCGAGTTATCAACCAGACACCGGAGTATCTAGAATACATAATGCAGGAGAACGTTAAATGAGCAGGGTAGTTCGAATTAGCTAGAGATAAGCCATGTTACTGGCACAAGGACAAACCTTTCAGCATTTGCAATAACAAAAGCCTCCATAGCCCACTTTGGGTAGCACAGATATCCCAAATGCCTCACCAGTATACTATCTTGCTCCTGGCTTGCAACAAGAGTCAGGACAACAGGAAGAAGCACTGACCACTGCATGAAGTGAAAACAGAATTTGAAGCATATTTGGTAGAAAATGAAGAAACTACATGTATTGAAATGCGCTATGAGATGATCAGTGGAATCTTCTATGACATACCAGCTGGGCAGGACCTGGTGCAAAGTAGATTGCAAAAATGTAAGCTATGCCAGTCACACAGTACACTAGGCAAAGCAGAACTACATAATTGTCAGCAAATGTTGATCTAGGACTGTTGAAGAAATAAAACATGGATAAATAAACTAGAGGCTTGACAATTGTGTTGAAATGATCAATTGTGTCTTTTGATAAAAAATAAGCTAGACTGCTGATTCCAGATTCACTCTCTCTCCAGTAATGTAATTTATCCTGCGAAAATGACCGTAATGCTGCAATCTTGCATAGCAGCGCTGCAATCAGAAATGAAGATTGCATGTATGAGAAAGAACACAGCACAACATATTTATTTAATTAAAAGAAAACTCTTTTCCTAAACGATTGAGATTAAAGAGAGGATTATAGTTTCCTGGAAGATGCAAAACAAATTCCCATCCCCTTATTCTTGATCAAGAGCATATCAACTTCATTACTAATATGGCATAGTTAACGAGTTTGTGTTTGTCAACTTACAAACAGCAATGACAGTGTAAGTATAACCAAGGGACCCAAATGTTTCATCGTCCACTTTAGCAAGAGTTCCTAAGCAGGCTCCAGCCAGTAATAGAATCAAATAGTCAACTGCTTGTAGTCTAGCTTCTCGTAGTCGTTGCTTGCAAATCCTGAAAAGAAACGATATGTACAATAAAATGTCTGTGTAAAAATACTTCAAATTGCACAGCCATGCAGTGTTCTTTCAAATAATCGATGAATTTTGGACCACAAAATACCAGTTTAACCAATATGTATCTTGCCTTCACTAAGCTTAATTAAGTAAATGCCTATAAATCCTACAAAATAAAAATTTTCCCTTGCACGTAAAAAATAGCAAATATTCAATGGTTTATCACATCATAATTTACTAACTAAATACGCACCTTGGGATTTAGGGGTTTCAGAAATGACCAACAAAATTGATTATCTTAAAACTGCATCTTCCAAAGCAAAGTTGCTTATTAAATTGTAAGCCTGGAATAATTGAGCTCTACCCAACATTTGAATTATCGTTTTACATTATCAGAGCTAGTTAAGCCAAATTAGTCATGAAATAATCTTTAGAGGATATGAGTTGACTTCAACAAATGCCTCGTAATTAGACAACCTTTTCTCACATATGCTTATTGCATAGAAAATAAAATTGATTTCATACCTTCCAACGAAATATCTATACTGACGGGAAACTCCAGGAGTTCTTCGGTTGGATAAATCCTTAGACTTCAAATAGTTGCGCTCTATGTGATCTCGGTGAAGCTCAACATTAGAAACAACATCTGCCCATAAATCCCCAGCAAAAGATTGTTCTGTGGACTCCGCAGCACTTGAGTTTAAGCCAGAAGAGGTTGCACCAATGCTATCAGCATAGTGCAACATGTCTGGTGGTACTGGATACCCGTTATGCAGCATCCATCTGATAGGTAGTTGTTCATGAGTCACATTTGAGTTTGTTTTCACTATACCCTCCAGAATGTCAATATAGTGATCTGGAGGAGTAACACGCTCTGGTACAGTGATCCCAAGGCCAGCAAAGTATTCTTCAACTTTCTTTGCAGATCCATGATAAACAGTGAGGCCACCTTTTGCCAGAAGTATAAAATCATCAAACATCTTGAACAGGGCATAGCTGAATCAAAAGAAACTAACCATTAAATCCGGAAAATTTCTGGATCGTTTTTTCATGATGAATAAACCATTGTCATGGCTCATGTAAAAGGCCAGGATTGAAATATAACTTGATAGATAAGTATTCAGATGATCCCTTTCTCTGTCTTACTATTCATTCGCATCACCTTTCAAGTTTCTTAAGCATTCACATCAAGTTAGAAAAGTGAAAGGGCTGCATTGGGATCTCTTGGTAGTATCTTGTCTAGCAAATCTTTTATTTTCCTCAGATGCAGAATGCAAAGGCTTTACACCGAGATATGAACTTCCATTTTACTGTTCACTATATATTATTCAAGAACAGTATATTTGTGTTAAATTTCAGGGGTTGTGGAAGTTCAATAATCTGATAGGCTACGTACAAACTACGAAAAAAAAAAACATCTGCAACAAGGGGCAGTGTTTTATCAGCTATAAGTCACACCTTGTGTTTTTCTTCTTTTGTTGCTCAAGCTACACTGATTAGAGAACCAGATACAATAATCAAGCATTTGATAGTTTACAGGAGGGAATATCTCTATGGCATTTTGGCTTCAGAGAGAGAAGAAACTTACCTTGGTTGATGTACTACCATGCAGATGTTTACCCCTTCTAGTGCTTCACGTCGTAGAGCTCTTATAAGTAACAGTGATGATGAACTGTCCAAACCAGATGTAGGCTCATCTAAAATCAGTAGTGAAGGTTCCATGACCATTTCAAGCCCAACATTCACACGTTTTCTCTGGCCTCCAGAAATTCCTCGTTTCTCCACAGTCCCAACCACAGAATCCCTCACTGTCTGCAGTCCCAATGCCTCAATAACTCTTTCAATAACCAGAACCTTATCAGCTTTAGGCATGTCGGCAGATAATCTCCAGTAAAAAGCCCAACAAGAAAAATATTAGAAAAAAATATAACAAGAGTGGAGTAGCAGAATCAGTAGAAATTAACTGCAAAGCAGAGAATTCAACTGTGAAGGGAAGATGCCACATGAACAATAGCAGTTGAAGGGAAGAAGTTCAGCGAGAAAGTTGAAAAGTTGATGAATGTTTGTGATGCCAAGTTAATAGACTGGGAGACTGGCTATCAAAAATTAAGCATAATTTCAAGAGTTTTTTGTGTTCATTAAGCCAGATTTGAGAGGAAAAACATTAACCAAAAACAACAGATATAACTGGAACAAGATTAAGTTGCATATTTTTACTTGGGAAAAGAAAATTGCATCATTTTCCAGATCTGAAAATTGCAGATGTAATTGTTGAGTTGAGTTACAGTTATGAAACCATGAGCAGAATGATTTTGCTTATATATGCTACTGTCCTCTTTATATTTCTCCATGTAGAAACAATAATTACTTGCACTTAGGAAAGGAAATGGGAAAATACACGAGTAATAATAAATACATTAGCAAAAACTGTTAGATGTTGCTTACCGGCACCTTGCACTGAATCGCAGATTTTCTTCCACTGTCAGGTTCCCATGAACAATGTCATCTTGTGGAACAAAACCAATAATTTTCTTATATGAATGGATTGATTCATTCTTCCCATTTATGAGAATTGAGCCTGTCATAGTGCATCCAGTTGCTTTTCCTGCCAAGGCAGAAAGAAAAGTAGTCTTGCCAGCTCCAGATGGTCCCATGACAGCAGAAACTCTGCCGGGCATGATTTTCCCAGTGACACCCCTCATCAGATGTTTCTTTTTGCCTTTCAACGTGAGGGTTAAATCCTTAAATGCAACCTCAATCACAGGCCTAGTCTTGACATCAGTATCAGTAGCCATTGAAATTATTCCTGAGAAAGTCAGGTTCTTTTGGTCCTGCTGCATAGCTTTCTCCTTCTCAATCTGACCATATGCATACTTGAAAATTTGGGTGTGAGAATGCAATTGTTTACCCTTTGGCATTTGCTTTTTTATATTTTTGTCTCCAATCTCCAATTTAAATCCTTCCTGACCATCAGGATCATCTTCAAGATCATGCATCATTTTTGTATGGGTGCTTGGTTCTTTTTTCTTTGCTTTCTCGGATGATGCACTTGCAGTACCTGAAGGCATAGGTGGTAACAAAGCAGCCTCAGTTTGAGATTTACCCACATCTGAAACCTTTGGCTGCTCTGCTTTAAATCCAGATGTTCTGCGAGAAAATGTCTGGGACAACTGTGCTTGCAGCGCGGATCCCCCTTTCTTGGCAACATTTTTTGCAACTTTCCACCTTTCACGTGCTTGTGCAGTTTCTCGTGCTTGCCTTGCTGCGGCTTCTCTGGATTTAGCTGCTCTTTTTTCTCGTGTAGAGAGAGCCTGGTCAGAGCAGTTAACAATAATGAGAAGAAGAGTAGTCACTGCAGCCTGCACAGGCAAGTGAACAATGTCAGATACTGGCGGATCCAGTTAATCCCAAGGAACGATCAACAAGTATTTTGAAAGGGGATGCTAAATTTCATTATGGAGGACCTTTTTTTTTGTAGTAAAGAGTTTTCAAGATTCATCAGTGTAAGTTAAAAGAGCAATGAAATAAAGTCCCCTAAAGTCAATTCTGAATGACATGGTATCAAAAGCAAATATAAGTTTAAAGCCACAATTCAGAAATTTTTTATTCTGCAATCAAATTTCTTTTCTAAGACTAAATGAGGATAACTTACAATAAGCATGATTCCGTATGCATGAAGGTTTTGGTTTGCAGTATTAGGATGGCATGTGACTAACTTGAAGCACGCTGCAAAATGATCCAACAAAATCTTCTTGTCAAATATTCATCCCTTGCCTTGCAAAGTAAAAATAAATGAGTAATTTTTTCTGAGATGTGCAGTCTAGCGAAAATAAATAACAAACAGTGAGTTCTGGAGGATGATAAAAAGTATCTGCAAGCAGTAGCTGATATAAGGTGTGGTGCTTCAAATTGTCTTAGAGTGGTATATATACTGATTAGGTCGGTGCAAAGTGTTTCCTGGTCCTTACTTAAGCATATAACTATCAGAAAATTTTGTGGTAAGAAGAAAATTACAGCCCTGTAATTTTTGTTATATTCAAAATCGATAAATTTACTAAATGATAAGTATTTAGAACTTATGATCTACTTCTATCGTTATGCTTGCTTCCTCTTACTGAGATTTGACCCTGAGATCTCGTTGGTTCTGCCAATCATCATGATTCGCAGACTACTAGGAATAGGAAGAATGGAAAAGCTAGAATCCTTTTCTTCAGCACTGAATTCTTAAACATCACAAGTTTCCATATCACCAGAAATAACCAAAAACTTACATATTTGAGAAGTGGAGCCCATCCTGCAGTAATGTCTGTATTTATGAATACAAAAGATTAGTTAGTGATGCTAAGCACTACAATGGTGCACCATCAAATGAGATTCAAGCTTAACATTATCTAGCAACAGATTCATGTTGTGAGCGATTAAATACATTGAGTTTTGAGATAAAGAAAACAATACCCACTACTGCAAGGAACTTTAAGCGTTGTTCTTGGGCAGTATGATCCTGGTGCACAGAAAATTTCACTACTCGTCGCAACAGGAGCCCATGCATCTGCACCACCACAAGTATGATTTGGATTTCCAGGGGGTATTTGGTAACCATATCTGCAAAATTTCTCTACCAATAAATATTACGCTCTATGACAAACCACAAAAGGTTTGGAAGAGGAAGAGAAAAGGATTTCAAGGACAAAAATACGAACTTACGGGGTACACATTCCGGTAGTTTTATTAAGCTTTGCGGATGGACAATAAGAACCTAATGGGCAAGCTGAATTTACAAGACCACAAGAACAATAAGAAAGGGCACTGGAAGATCATGGACATGTATAGTTGTACATTGCAAAAACAGCAGTAGCAACTATACTCACGTATCATGCAGGTAAGGCCCTGGGGGCAGAAAAATCCCTCACAACACGGTTGACACTCACGAGTCCTTAAAGGCATGTCCTTTGAATTATAGAGATCGATTTTCTGATTTGGATTAGCACCGCAACCCCATCCTGGTTCACACCCATTAGGCCACGAGGATAAATTGCAGTTCTTATTTGGTTTTAAATATTGAGTCTGATCTGTTGTCCCCTGCCCAAAGAGACTACCGAAGTAGAATTTGATTTCTGCTGCTGTACACAATCTCAGAGTGATATCTCCTGTTCAGTGAATCACAAACCATCATGAGAAACTCGGCAAACAAATACAAGCATACAAAATTTGTCAGCACAGCGAAGGAACCCTCAACAAAATAAACTTGAAATGTTTGTTTCCAATGGACTTTGTTTGTCATCCTGTTGTCCACCATAAATTTGGCAAGCAAACCATCCAAGCATCTCATCGTCATATGTGACTTGGTGTAGTTTTTCTGAATGGCAAGTTGGTCATTTCTGGGGGATATGACGTACATTTTCATGCAACACCTTCGTTCAATTTCTTACAAGAAGCTGATGCATTTTTCATTTGCAATTTTCACTCCTTCAAACAGACCAAAACAGTGTTTTTGTCCCCCCCCCCAATAATGATTGCATGAATCTTTGAACATGTCAAAATTGTAAAGCTTCATTGTTGCATTATTTATCCATATAGAAAGCATCACGGCAATGAATAGTCTAAATGGTCATACCTTTAATCTTCTTGATACAATTAGTTATGAAATCCAAGTCTCCTTCAAAATCGAATGCTCTTTTCCAATCAGCTTTCCTGAAAGTCAAGGAATTCACTATAAAAAAAGATAAATAAATAAATTAAAGCAAAGCAAGGCTAGATATGAAAAGAAACAGTACTCACACATTCTTGATGCAAAAACTCAGACTATCCATTATGTCATCACCGAACACTACAGAGAGATTTGAAAGCCTCTTGTAGATCGAATCAGTAATAATAGGAAGCAATGCTGGGTTGCCTGTTTGACTATAATCATCCCCATCAACACAAAATGCATTTGGTGATAGATTGAAAACAACAATAAGAAACAATAGAAAACGTGACACCCGACAAATACTACTGATCTTCAGTGCACTCATTTCCACAAGTCTTCGTAGGTCCCCAAACTACAAATTTTGGAAAGACCACCCAATGACAACTAATTAAGAACCCACATTCCAATTTCTTTGAGCACTCAAATTTGGACTAATCCATTGGGGATCAATTATGGCATCCTTTATGATGGAAAATTATAAACCTTGATGGAACAAGAATATATGGCAAGAATTGGAAAGGAAAAAAAACTAAGAATCTTATCGGTAAAAAGACCATCCAATCCAATGGGAGCTTGAGAATGAGAGCGGAACGTTAGAAAACAATGGAGGTTGATGGTGGCGGCAATGAAGAGAAGAGAGAGAAGATTTCAGGGTCAAAAGCAAATGAGTGAGTTGTTTGGGTTGGAATTTGAAAGGGAGTCCTTGGTTCTAGGGATCAAGAAATGGCGGGGAGAAATGAGTGCCTAAAAAGGTGCAGAGTGAAGACAGTGCTATGTATTGGCCACTCCACAATATGTCAATATCTTCTTTATTATTATTTTTTCCTATCTTTCCACTCTACCAATAAAAATAAAAAGATAGTAAAATAAATTCAAAAATATATGATCAAGAATTAAAGCCCCAAGTTGATAATAAATGAACATATAAATATTTTATAAGTGTTTGCTATGTAGGCTACATAGAATAGATACAATAACTTGTTAAATAAAGGAAAGAGCGAAGCAGAAATCAATTTTTATTTAATCCTATAATAATTAAAATAAATATTTAAAACAACTTCAAAGATTTAAAAATTAGAGAAAAAATTAATTTGTTTAGTCAAAATCCTCATTTCTTACCTATGCATTTATTTTCTTATTTTGATGAAAGGTTCTTTTTTATTAACAACATGATTTTTTTAATAAAAACATTAATGTAATTAAAATAAATATTGGCAAGAATTCTAGTAATGTAAACTCATGACAAAAAAAATATATTTCTTGAGTCAAAATCCTCTTTTAATTATGCATTATTTTTTTATTTTGAAGAAAACATGTTTTTTAAAATAAAAGTCTATCATTATCTAAAAGGCAAGTATCAATAAAAAATAGAAAATTCATATATTTACAATTTTAATGTGTTTATATGAAAAAAAAATAAAAGAGTAATTAATTTGTCATAACCATCTTAAAAATCATACTAAAAAATAAATAAATAAATATGTATATATATATATATATATATTCTATTTTCATTGAATATTCATATACATTTTTTCTTTTAAAAAAATTACATATAAGATTCCTATATAATTATTCATAAAGTAATTGCAAATATTTCCATAAAAAGCTTGAGTTTTATTTAGAGATAATGACATAATTGAATTATATTTTAAAAAACAAATATCATTATAATTATTTATCCAAAAATAATTTTATTATATATATATATATAATCAATTTTTAAGGGCAATGTAAATCAACATGAACATCTTAGGCTTAAACCCATGTGCTTGACCCAAAATAAAAAAGACTCGCGGGCTTGTTTGCCATAACATATTTTGATAACCTCTAGTAATTGAAAAATTAAGACATAAGTTTCTTGAATTCTTAAAATCCAAATTTCAATTTATTTTTATTTAAAAACATCATAAAAACTTTAATAACTTTATTTTCAATTTCAAAATATCCTTTAAACAATCTAAAAATAAAAAGCCAGGCTAGATAAAAATAAAAAATTTACAAATCGTAATCTACTTTATCCAACATAATTATAAAAACAAAATTGCATCCATTCAAATCTCATTTCTAAGATGAACCTTTTAATAATGAAAATACCTATCTAGTTTATAATACTAGTTATCATGTTTGCGCCATATTACGAGCATGATTTCAAGTTAATTTTTAACATTGAAGAAAAAAATGCTAGTGTTATATATGCATTTTTTAGCATCATTAATTTTGTTATTTGGGGAAGAAAAAAACAATGCATGCATTTAATGCAATGAATTAAAAAATAGATGAATTGATAGATAGTAAAAAGAGTTATGAATGTAAATTAAAGACTAAAATAAAAGGTTAATTTTCATAGTTACTAGCAAGAGATAGATTTGCAAATATTTTACAAGCATGGGCTATGTATAGTTATGGTAGTCAATAGAAAAGAGAAGTGACGGTGGGATCATTTTCAAAGCTAATTTTTCATTTAATTTTTCTACAATTGAAAAGAGTTAGAATGTTTTAAATTTTGAAGAAAAAAATAATCAAAATCATCGTTTCTTATTTACACATTTATTTTCCTTTTTTGAGAAAACATGTATTTTCTTATCAACAATATGTTTTTTTTCAATTCAAACTTAAGATCATTAAAATATATATTCACAGGAATTCTAATAATTTAACAAAAAAAATGTATTCATTTATTTTTTATTTTCACAAGAACATGTCTTTTTTATTTGAAGCAGATTTTTTAAAAATAATTATTCAAAAAATGATACAAAAGCAAGTTTCAACAAAAAATAATTCATGTCTTGATAATTTTCATGCCTCTCCACGTAAAAATAAAAGAGTAATTGATTCATAAATACTGTATAAAAATTTACAATAATAAAACATATATTTTATTCTCATTGAAATATTCATGTGCCATTTTTTTTAATTGAATAGATTAATATACAATTATTAAAAAACCAGATGCAAATATTACCATAAAAAACTCTAATATTATTTAAATAAAATGACATAATGGGGTGATTTTTTAAATATAATTGTAATCATTTTTATAAATTGCTTTTAATTTTAAAAATATATTAAAAAAATCAAGGACCAAATGAATGAAACTCATGTGCATTCAGGCTTGTAAAGCCATGCCTACGAGCCTAACTTTAAAGAAAAAACTAAAGCATGCCTATTTTTACTTCAAAAATAAATGGGCAACATAGTTTTTTTTAAAAAAATAGAATGGATGAAACGTCATCTATTGGAGCATATTCTAGTCACTTTTAATGATTGAGAAATTAGGATTAAAGTTTTAGAACCTTCAAATAAAAAAAAATTAATTTGTTTTAACCTAAAAAACTTTGAAAACATTAAATAATCTTATTTTTAACCTAAAAATTAGCCTACAATCAATATAAATTTTTTTAAAAAATAGAATAAAAAAATTAATTTTTTTTTATCATCATTAGAAAAATCACTTTAATTAAAGGGGACTCCCTTCTTAAAGACAAACCCATTAGCATCATTATTGATCTTTTCTTTATGGCTAGAATGCATAAAGGTTGAATCTCTCTATTTTTTTTTCCAACAACTTTTTATTTCTTCTCAATGTCTAGTGATTGAGATGTGAAAAGGATAAAGTTTTAGTATCAAAACATAAATACCTAAAAGTACAAGGATCAGAAATATAAAATAAAACACTACAAGGACCAAATTGAACTATTGTGATAACTTTAAGGACCAAATAAAAACAGTTGAAGATTGCAGTTATAATATTGTATACATTGGTCCCATTTAGTTTGTAGTGTAATAATATAATAATTTTACATTTTATATGCAACAAGAGGCACTGATCTTGAAATACTTGACCACATGAATATCCATACAACTAAGATGAGTGGGTTTGGTTTAATTGTTCATGTGAATAATTAACCATTTTAATATATTATTTTAGTCATTTGGTAACAAGCTTACTGTTGTAGCTTAGTAGTTAACGACTGACATGACTTTTGAGGTAGGTAGTTTGATTCCCAGCGGAAGCTAATAAATCATTTTAGGCAACAATTTTTTTTATTTTTTATTTTCACATTTATTAGAACACAAAATGCCCTTGAATAACTTGACATAACAAAAAAAATCACGATGAACAAAAAATAAATAAATCTGGAAGATAATTTTATTAATTTTGATGCAGGAGTAATTAAGGGATTTAACTTTAATAAAAAAAATAAAAAAAAGACATAAAAATTTTGGATCGAGCCCTTTTTTTTTTTTTATCTTTAAGGTATTTTAGTAATTTAACTATTTAAAAAATTAAAAAAACTAATTTACCACTGAACAATTTAAAAATAACATTGAATCACGGAAAAATAATTATCTTACCTCCAAATTCTTGGTTAAAGGTTTTTGGATAGCGGTAAGTTCTTTTTAATATTATTTCAATATAGTGTTATGAGTTTTTAAGAGGTGTTTAAAAGTATTGTAATTATTTTTTTTAAGTGTTTATTTTTAGAAATATATTAAAATATTTTTTTTAAAATATTTTTAACATTAATATATCAAAACGATATAAAAACATTAAAAAAATTAATTTAAAATAAATAATTTTTTTAAAAATAGGAAAACAAACATATTGAAAAGTTATAGTAATACATCTTCCTTTTTATTAATTTAATTTAATTTAATTTAATTAGTCACTCCATAATCAAATGTGGAATGTGGAACGTGGAATGAAAGAAGAGGTAAGCTTGTTTAATGGGTGCCAATTCCATCCAAAACCGACCTGACTTAGATGACTCATACCCATGCCCCACAGAAGACTGACAACACTGTCCTCTCCCTCCCACCGTCTCCATGCAAGACCCCTCCACTCTATCACATCCACAGAGCAAGCAAGAATTGGATTTTCAAGGTTGTCATGTCTTCGTATCTAATTAAATACTATTATTTAATAATGACATGGGTCCCTTCTGCTTTTTTTTGGGTAAGCTGACTTCCACGCCAAGATGCCGTGTGTAGACTATGGACTGCAGACTTTCACTAGTTTCTTGAGGCCTTTTGATCTAAATAATTAGTTTATTAAGGTCTTTTTGGGACATTGACTGAAGGGTCTCTTCTCAAATTACTCGTTGTTTGGGAACTGAGGTTAAGCAATCCCGTCAGGAAGATTTGAAGGTGAGGTTTGCCTGCTTCTCCAGGATTTTGCACCTTTATTTTGCTGAAAATTTGGATGGTCTTGCTGTTTTGCCACAGATAGAGAGATTGTGTGTGTCAATAGATTGTATCAGTATCAGTATTAATTTTGATTTCTTGATTTCACTCTCACCTGATTTTGAATTCATTGAAGGATAACCTTGGAACTGGGAGAATGAGAACGGTAAACATCTTGAGAGAAATTATCAAAAGAAAGCAGACAGTATTGAGCCAGTAGTTATTGACTTGTTCGTGCCTTTTAATTTCGTAGGTTATTCTTGTTTTCTATTTTGCTTATGTTGCATGAACTTGGGAAATCTTGTTGGTTATCAATTTCCTGAATCCGGCAAGAAGTGAACCACAAGCGCTGTCTCTCTGTCCTGTTCTTTTCTTTCTCCTTCTTTGTTTTTTAATAACTTTTTTTGCACAAATCAATCTTGCGGGTGTTTCTGGTTGGTTTTCAAATTTAACCTCACAAAAATATGCAAAGAGAGAATTTTGAGTTCCAACTATTGCTAATGATCTGATCCACTGTATCCTGAGAATGAACATCATATTTTGTGCAGCTTTTGTTTTTATACTTTCCTTTTGCATTCTATTTTGTGGACACATTTCTAATGAACACTGTTGTTTTTGAGTTTTTAGGTTGCTGCATCTTATCAAGGCTTTCTTTCTTTGCTCCTGAATTCGTGACAACCAGATTTATCTACGCCCATTCGTTGGGGGCAATGAAGTGCTTTTCATTCCACGGTGGAGACAAGACGGATGAACCAAAAGCTCCAAAGTCAGTCTCTGTTCAATCTGTGAATTCTCCAGGTGCTGATCGTGATATAGGAAGATCTGGTTCTGAATTGAATTCTCACAATGTCTCTGGTACCAGCACAGAGTCCATGGTTAGGCCCTCACTTCCTAGTATGTCTCAAAGGCCCAGCAATCTCAGAGTGTTCACAGTTTCTGAGCTTAAGTCAGCTACCAAGAATTTTAGCCGTTCTGTCATGATTGGAGAAGGTGGATTCGGTTGCGTTTATAGAGGATCTATTAAGAGCACCGAGGATCCAACTACAAAGCTTGAAATTGCTGTGAAACAGCTGGGTAAAAGAGGGATGCAGGCAAGTCTTATTCCTCATGTCAACACCTAGTTTTTAATGTCATTGATAGAATTGTAGAAGATATTTATTTTGCTATACTTTCAAAGGTATCTCCATTGCTAGAACAAAAATCTTTTTCAAGATTTGCCCACAGTTTTCAGAAAGATGCTTTGTTGAGCTGATGACAGTCTTGCATTTATACTTGTGTTTTGAGCAGTCTTAATCTTAGCTCACACCATTTGGTTGGCAGGGGCACAAAGAATGGATCACCGAAGTAAATGTTCTTGGAGTAGTCGAGCATCCGAACCTTGTCAAATTAGTTGGTTACTGTGCGGATGAAGATGAAAGAGGAATGCAGCGGCTTCTAATATATGAATTTATGTCCAAGGGAAGTGTTGAGGACCATTTATCCATCCGATCAGATAAACCTCTTCCATGGGCCATGAGACTGAGGATAGCCCAAGATGCTGCTCGTGGCTTAAAGTATCTACATGAAGAAATGGATTTTCAGGTATGGTGCTTCAAAATTCCCTTTCAGTGCACCTAAGATTTGGCAGCCCCCTGTGGAAATGCTTCATTTTTCTCAGGGTTGTATTTCATTTCCCATCTCCCCAACATTGTTCTTGTAGCTTGCTATTTTTTTCTAAAATTCTGTAGTTTTTTATTCCCTGTAAAAGAAAAAAAAAAGAGCCTAAAAGTGGTTGCGGGTGAGGGATTTCTACATAAAGTCAATTGTGAACAATTAATTAAAGTTTGTGGTAATCTGTGATATGTGGTTAAGCTATCAAGCCTAATTGATAATGCTGACTAGTTTTTTTTAATTGACTGTCATAGATCATCTTCAGGGATTTCAAATCATCAAACATTCTTTTAGATGAGCAGTGGAACGCCAAGCTATCAGATTTTGGGTTGGCAAGGCTAGGACCTTCTGAAGGATTGACTCATGTTTCAACTGCGGTATGTTCAGGCAATGTGATCTAATTAATACTTGATATCCGTTTCACCAATTGGTGCTTACTTTTAGCATGCTAGAAATGAACCTTTATTCAATATCTGGATGGGATTTACTCTTTGAAATCTCCTAAAATTTCATCACTACTGAGCTAATTACCGGAATAGAATCTTGAATTATGTTGCTTATATATTCTGCATATTTCTTGTGTAGTCAATTATCTTATCTGGGTCTGCTTTTGATCACCCAACTATCCCTTTGAAAGCTGCATCATGACAATTGAAAGTCATACAGTTTTCCTTATCTCTTGTGGGATTTCGGGATTATTTAGTTTTATTGATCTCAACACAATATGCGGATAACTGGAATAAAGTGATTGCATGGATTTGAGCACCTTGCATTCTAGGCATTATGCAGTTCGAAAGGCTCATATAGATGGAAATCGGCTTACTATCAAGCTCCAGGACCCAAACCTAGCCTTATTTTACTGCTTCCAGTGTACTTGATAAGCTCATCTAACAGAATAAAATATATTAAACCTGGCCACTCCAAAGATAATGGAACAACTATTGGGAAATTGTTCATTTGAGTGCTTGCTTGTTTAATAGTGCGCATCAGAGCTGCTTCAGCATTTTTGTTCTTTTTATTCTTTCTTGTGATTAGGATGCTTTTAGTTCTGTGTACTAGCATGTCTTAGGGAGTCTGGGTTTTGCCTCAAAGGAATATGCACAATAGAGGTTGAGAACTATGAAATGCATAAACCTTTTCCACATACATGATAGAAGAAACGGGTTCATTTTAAATAACTCAGAAACCGAATAGAATTTTTTATTTATGCTTTTCATTCTTTTTTTTCCTTTCAGAATGCAGTTTAGACTTTATGCTTTGGCCGTAGGTTGGTGCACTAACACTATGTTAACATTTTCTTTATAATCAAAACTGTTCATTCTCGTGCAATAATTGCAATTGGTTATTTCCATCAGGTTGTAGGAACCATGGGATATGCAGCTCCTGAATACGTCCAAACAGGACGTCTCACATCCAAAAGTGATGTCTGGAGCTATGGGGTCTTCCTTTATGAACTCATTACAGGAAGGCGCCCTTTGGATCGAAACCGACCCAAGAGTGAGCAGAAGCTCTTGGAATGGATAAGACCATACCTATCAGACGCCAAGAAATTCAAGCAAATAGTGGATCCCAGGCTTGAGCAGAAAGACATCCTCAAGTCAGCCCACAAGCTTGCAAATATAGCCAACCGATGCTTAGTTAGAAACCCAAAATTACGTCCCAAGATGAGTGAGGTGTTGGAAAGGATGAATCAGATTGTAGATGCATCTACAGGGACCGAAAGTGCCCAGCAGTCCTCCAAGAATTCAGCACCAATAAAAACTTCACACGGCACCACAGCAAAAAATAAAAGGAGAAATGTAGATCTCAAAACTGGAGAAAGCGGCTGGTTTGGTTGGATGTGGAATCCAAAGCATGTTAGAACATCCTAATTGCAGTAAACTCGAGCAGATTTATTGTCCGGTAGGTTTTGTGGCTGGTGGAGTATAAATAGGAAAAACTGTTTGAAGCTGGAAGGCTTCCATCATTTATTGGCTGATCAACAAAGCTGGTTGAAAAACTTTTATATACACAATAACTTGTAGAAATCACTGAAGGGAAGGGAAGGTATAAGAGCAACTCTAGATTCCTGCTTCTGAATAAGTGCATCGCTGGTCCAGAATTTAATGAATGTTAGTAGATGCTGGTCTGCATTGGAAAACTTTCCCGAGGTTGTAGCACTGCGACATGTAAACACTCTTTGGTGGGTTTTACATGCTTCAATGGATGTCTTAAGTAGAATATGTTTGCCTAATTTTACCACTTTACAGGAGAGTTACTAATGAGTATCATATCATTCCTTGTAACATTTTTTAGATTGGAATGTTTGAAGATCGATTCCTCGAACTACATAGTTGTTTGTGTAAAATTGTCGTTACCTCGTTTGTTATTGTCTTTGTCATTTACTAATTGAAATTAGGCCCTATTCTAGGCTTCAAGGCCCTGGTGTGCTTGAACTAAGGTTTTATTTTTTTCATCATTTCTGTTTCTAGCAGGTAAGGTAGAGGGGTGGCAATTTGACCCGATTAGCTATTTAATCTGTGTTTTACTGTGAATCGGAATAAATGAATATACAGTTTTTGGTTTTTTCAGTGTTTTTTAACTAAAAAAAATCCTAATTATATATTAAAATTTATACAAGTCATAGTTATTAAACCCGGTCCGGGAATTGACCCGGTTAAAGGGCTAGGTCCTGGGTTTTATGGGTCAACCTGGGTCAATCCGGATCAACTCAGAAAAATTAAAAAATATATATATTAAAGTTTGAATATTTATATGAAAAAATTAAGAAAAAATCCATGTGAATATAGAATATAAATGTTATAAATAATAAAATTTTAAAAAATATTTTAATTTTTTTATTTTACATTAAAAAATAATATGTTATTTTTTTTAATTAAAAAAAAAAAATTAAAAGCCACCCCCTATCTCTACCAAAAAAAAATTCACAACCCTAAATTTTCCCTATTTCTACCAAAAATAAAAACAAGCCGCCCTCCTGCTTGGGATTTTCTTTTCCAAAACCAGTAAAGTTTTCCTTTTCACTAGGCAAAGCAATTGCCACATAGACCCAGCCACACCTCCCTCATCCCGTTCTCAATCACCCCCTGCACCAAAACTAAAGAGCCCCTTCCTTTTTTTCTCAGCCACCTATTGGCCAAACCAAGAGACCCAGCTCTTCAATGATGATTTGCTTATTTTTGCATTATTTTTATTTTCTAGTAGCATTAAAGGTCTGAAAATCAAACAGCATAAACCATTTATTTATATGTTTCTTTTCCAAGATTGGCCTTGCGCATGGCAACAAATTTCTTAGCGAGTTTGTCTTTGTCGGGCCAGCTTCCATGGACAACTGGAGCATTTGCAAACATCAGCTCATTATAGAGAAGATGAAGAAAGAAGAAGAGAAGCCGAATCACAGAAACCACATTTAAAGAAGAACCGAGTCTCTTCCAGGTTCTCCCGGGTCGCCCGGGTCATGGGTCGACCTACCGGGTCGCCCGAATTTTGCCGAGTTGTTGCACATGTCGGTCTTTTAACAAACCCGAACCGGTCTAGCCATCGGGTCGACCGGGTCCCGGGTCAACCCGTCGGGCCGGGCTGGGCCGGGTTTAATAACTATGATACAAGCATCTAATTAAATAAATTGAGAACTATGTGTGTCAATAAATATATATATAAAAAGGTATTAACATGTCTATTCAACTTGTTTAGTTACGAGTCAAATAATTTTTTTTCTAATATAAAAAAATAAAAGTATAGATGTTGTTAATGTGTTTTTTGACTTCAAGAAAAAAAAATATAAATTAGAGAGAGAACGTATTAATTTAAATATAAATTAAAAACTATTTTAAAATATATATATAAAAAAAAATTAACAACTAAAAAAAGATTAAAAGTTGCTGGATTTAACAAGCTAGGCCCTCATAGGTGGACCATTGTTTTTTTATTTGGAAATGGGATAGACGAGATTATTTTTTTGAAAAACAAGAGGCATGTGACATATCACTTGTTTTTTCCTAGATTCCTTCTATAATGGTGGCTAAAAAATTAAGGATTTTGTTTATTTGATCTAGAAACCATAGTTTTGAAACTCGGCCCAGCCCGTCGGGTCGATCCAGGGTTGGAACCGAGCCGGGTTGAAGAAAAAATAGGAAAAGAAAAAACTCACTGTGACCTGGCTAACCCAACAAAAACCTGGTTGCAACTTGGTGATTTTTTTTATTTACTAAAATGATGTCGTTTTGATTTTTTTAAAAAAATTGATCCAGGTGACCCGGTCAAAACCCGGAACCTAGGTCTTGGACCGGGCCAGGTAAAAAAACTATGCTAGAATCTCATTTTGACATAAAATACTTATAAAATACCCTATATACCTTGATAAACTTGAACATGGCCTTAAATAACCAAAACACCAATCAATAAACCCAAAATTAACTCAAAAACAAAAAACTTTCCAAACTTAAATCTACTATTTTAGGCGGTGAAAATGTCAAATAACACCTAGGTCACCAAGATAGAACTTTTTCATGGCCTAAATCGATGTTAACTAAGACTTTTTTTCTCTATCATCGAAGTCCGATAACTTTCTCTCATCTCTCAAATTAGAAACTGAAAAATATTAAAAATAAAGTACTAGATCAAAATTAAAATTTCAAAAACTGAAAGGACAAAAAAAAAGAGATTGGAAAACATAAGTATCAAACTGAACCCTTTTTTTTTGTAAATTTTAGGGTTGTTATCTTTTTTTTTTCCACTTTTTTTACTTTGATCCATTATCTTTTATTTTTGTCTTTACTTAACAATTTAACTTAAATTGAATTTCAATTCAGTCCTATGAAAGTAAAAAAAAAAGAGAGAGAATAAAGATAGAAATAAAAATAAAAATATTAGGTGCACATTAAATCCATAATAGACTAAGTGTGTGCCCCCAGCACAATAGCAATTTACTACATGAAAAATTCCACAAATTTTAGAGTTTTGTTAATAATATCACATTTACCTAATTGAAATTTTATCCAGTTTAATCAATAAAGTACCTAAGATATGAGAAGGGATGAAGAGTTTAACGATTCTATAATTCTATCCAATACTTTTATAAACAAATTAAATATACAAAATTGGTATAAAAACAAACCTAATAATCCAAACTTTGCATCCTATCTTACCTTTTTAATTCATTTTTACTTTATAAAGAGTAAAGAAAATCATTTTTAATTTTCTTTTAATACATAACATCATTATTAATTTTTTTATTAATTTTTTTTCTAGGAATTTGAGATGTTAACGATCGAATTACTTGCGAATGAAGGAAAAGTTTAACTTACCAAGCTAAAGAAGTGATATTCATTTGATCCTTTTAGGACTTTTGGGATTAGTAGTTATTAGCTATAGAACTCAATCGCTGTTATAGAGCACCTTTTGAAATTTATTTTTATTTTATTATATGGAAATTAAAATATATATTCATAAGAAAGGCAATGAATAAGATTATGCTGAAAATATGTATTTCCTATTCAAAATTGTCGTTTCTTATTCATGTAGTCTCTTTTATTTTTATAATTACGTATTTTTTTTTATTAGTAGCATGATTTATTAAATAAAAAATCCCAATTAAAAATACTCATAAAATTTTTGATGATTTGAATTAAAGAAAAAAATATAAATTTTTAATAAAAAAACTCAATTTCACTTTTCATATATTTCCTTTTTTGTTTTGACAAAAACATGTTTTTTTTTCTTTCATAACTATTATTTTTTAAATAAAAACTTATTATAATCATAAAAGCAGATTTTAATTTTAAAAAATAATTATGAAGTGATTATTTTTACTCACAATAATAAAATTCATGTTTTTTTTTTCTCATTGAATGCTAATGAGCAACTTTTAAAAAAAATCTTCATGTTAGTCTAATATATAATTGTTCATAAAATAATTGTTAATATTACAATAAAATACCCAAATCTTCTTTAAGACTGACATAAAAATAACATATTAATATATTTATTTAAAGAGAATTTTATTCTAAAATTCATAAAATAAAATAAATGTTAAGAGCTAATCAAAAAAAAAATAAACTAGGCATGTTTGGGCTTGAAAGGATGGGTCCACACGCCTAGCCTGAGAGAAAAAGTCTAAACCCACACACTTGGCTTTATTTTTTAAAATATATAGACAAAATGTTGCCCTGTAATTTTTTTTAATAATAAAATAAGAAGTATCGTCCACTTAAAAAAAAATACATCATCTTCTTGTTCAAATTTCAGCCAACTCTAGTGTTTCAAAAGTCACAAAAATAACATATTAATATATTTATTTAAAGAGAATTTTATTCTAAAATTCATAAAATAAAATAAATGTTAAGAGCTAATCAAAAAAAAAATAAACTAGGCATGTTTGGGCTTGAAAGGATGGGTCCACACGCCTAGCCTGAGAGAAAAAGTCTAAACCCACACACTTGGCTTTATTTTTTAAAATATATAGACAAAATGTTGCCCTGTAATTTTTTTTAATAATAAAATAAGAAGTATAGTCCACTTAAAAAAAAATGCATCATCTTCTTGTTCAAATTTCAGCCAACTCTAGTGTTTCAAAAGTCACAAATTGTGTTTTTAAACTCTAAAAAGTTAAATTTTAACTTGTTTTAATTTAAAATACCTCATAAATACCCTTAAAAACTATATAAAGCCATACCAACCTAAAAAACACCATATATTAAGCTTAAAATTGTAAATTAAATCGAATAAAAAAAATCAATGGGTCTTGATCTACTTTTTTCTAGCATATTTGAAGGGCAAAACCACCTCAATTGATCTCGTCTCTTTAAAGTGAACCAATTAACATTAAGATTTGACCTTTTGCAATGTGACCACCCAAATATTTTTATCTCTTTTATATTTTTTAATGATTTTCTCTCTCTTCTCTAAACAGTTATGAACCGAAACATGATAAAAATAAAATTTTGAGACTGAGATGTAAAAACAAAAAAGGATCAAATCTTTTTTTAAAAAAACTTTAGGGACTAAAGTGAAGTTTTGCACTCCCTTTGAACAATAAAAATGCAAACTTCTATGTTTTTCTTATTGTGTTAATCTTGGTCAATGTTGTTTTAATTCTTTGATATAATAAAAAATTTCATTTAGAAAATTAAAATTGGAATATTTTATGACAACTCAAGAGTATATTGATGAAAACAAATCTTAAAAATATATAACTTTTTTTTTAAAATGCTAGGTATCCCGGGTCACCTTGTGCGTATCGAACTAAGTCTCTACGGTTCGAAACTAGCATTTATATAGGGTTAAACCCTGCAACCGACGGTCCAAAATGATTTGGTGCTAGTGGGTTTCGAACTTGAGATTTTAGAGGGAGTAAACTCCAAAACCCCTAGCTAAATGCTACTAGACTAACCTCTTGAGATTTAAAAATATAAAACTATACCAACATGACATGAGATAATGAAATTTAAAAAAATAAAAAATTCAACCATCACATGTATCGTATAATTTTTTCAAGAATCAAAATAAAAAAAATATTATGGATTCTATCGTAGCATTACACAATGCATCGATATTGCAATACAGTAATCTTTTTAATAATTTAATTAATCAACTATATACAGGGGAGGAGCCAAAAAATAAAATTAAGAGGGGCCAAGATTTTAGTTGTATTATTATTTTAGCTAAAACCATATAAATTATTAAGGGAGGGGCTGTAAAAACAATTTCCTTGCAGCGATCCCGACCCCTACCAGCCTCCCGTCTCCGCCCCGCCCCTGCCTATATAAGAAAGAAAACTTCACTTCCGATAGAAACACAACATTCCTCAACACTTAAGGTTAAAGTGTTAATTAGTATTGTCCATCCAAGAGTGAACAAGGATAACAAAAAAAAAAAGAAAAAATGGTTCATATATTGACTGCAAGTTTTGCTTGTAACGCAGAAGTTGTGTTGTAATGCATGAATGAGGTGGGATCCAAGTTTGAAGAAAGCTATTGCTTCATGACACCTTTTCAACTCTTGTTTGTACCTCTGATGGCGAACAACGACTTGTGCAGCAATTTAGACATCTTAAATGACAAGGATTTCAAACAAGGTAAGCTGTAAATGATGGTAATATAAAGCTGTTCGAGCGTTCCTAAATTACTAATATAATTTTGTTTTATAGAAAAATTAAAATTTTAAAATAAAAAATATTATTTTAATATATTTTTAAATAAAAAATACTTTAAATATTAACAAGTCAACGGCCATTCATTGTTTAGTAGTTTCTTGCCGTGTTGATTGGAGGATTTTGCGTGTTGTGTCAACGCGTAGGAAAAAGTAGGTGCATCGTGTCATCCACCGAAAAAATAAATAAATAGGACAGGACAAGCAGTTATATAGTTCAATTAACATCAAGATTTCTCTTCTTTAAGAAAATATCTGAGATCAAACATCTTTGTCGATAACAAATAAAAAGGATAGACAAAGAGAGAAAACCTTTGATTTGGGTTCAAATTATACAAACATAGAGTTAAATGTATTTTAATTTAAAAATTATTTCCAATAAATTCTTGTATTTATTGTGTTGTTTTTGTTTTTCATAAAATTATTTTCAGCTCTCCTGTAATTAATTGAAAAATATTATAATGTCCGTTTTTTGATGTTTTCAGATCGTTTAAATGTGCTGATGTCAAAAATAATTTTTTAAATAAAAAAAATATTATTTTAATGAATTTTCGAGAGAAAAATACTATGAAAAACTATCGGTACCATACACCCAAATATACTCTTTGTCTCATCTCCAAGTTTTTTTGAAGTGCTCACTCACATTAGAAGTTGTATCTGATAAAATATTTTAAATTAATTAATTTTGTTCAAATGTATAAAACTTCCTTTTAAATAAAATCATGTTTGAGTTGGTCTCTTGCAATCCAATCAACTTGATAGGTTTAAAAACAACTTAAATAATCAATAAAAATATAATTTAATTAAAAATAATTCAAGACCACATCTAAGTTATGAATAATCAAATTGAAGAGAAATTTAAATAAATAAAAAAGATAAGAAAAAATAATTTTAGTTAATTTGGATTTTCTTACTAAATTTACAATCTAATGAAACTAGAATAACTTTGTAATGTAAATTGATTTGAGGGATGAAATTAAAAAAAAATAAAGAATAAAATTTAAATGTTTTTTTGGTAATTATTAATTAATAATATACCCTACTAGGTAGATTAAAATAATGATACATTTGTCATGCAACCGAACAAATGACATTTATTTTGATCTCCAAATAATTCTAAAATGGCGGGCATAAGTGAAGAAAATTAATTAGCGAGGACAATTAGGGCAGTACACGTGCTCACACTTATTGTATATGATAAAGTATCTGGTTATATTATACACAATTAATATAATTGATAACACATAATTAAGTTAATATTATAATTGCATATCAGATAATTTTATTAATTAGCATATAAACCGCCCCAATTATGATAAAGCTCACAAAATTCAGCATTACGGTCATTACCCGTTCAATAAGATAATAGCATTAGCATATAAACCGCCCCAATTATACCACAATTACAAAACCACAAGCACGTTGGCTTTTAAAAAAATTGATTTTTTTTTAAGATTTTTTTTAATTTTTAGA
Source organism: Populus nigra (assembly GCF_951802175.1). Lineage (NCBI taxonomy): Eukaryota > Viridiplantae > Streptophyta > Magnoliopsida > Malpighiales > Salicaceae > Populus > Populus nigra. Next base: position 16,881,995 of record NC_084854.1, read on the forward strand.
TGGTTTAATGTATTGATATTAAAAATAAATTATTTTGATATATTTAAAAAAATAATAACCTAATAGCTATCAAATTACTCATAATAAAAAGATATCAGCTCTTACTAATTTAGTTAATGTTTAAAAATACAGGGTAATATGTGTTTTTTAAAAATTTAATTTATTTTGTTAATTTTCTTTTTATGTTGTGGATTAATTTAATATGCTATCTTAAAAATAATTTTTTAAAAAATAAATAATATTATTTTAATATATTTTAGTATAAAAAATATTTTAAAAAATAACTATAATCATATTTTTCAACATATCCTTAATGATAAAAAGAAAGTGTAATTAGAAGTATAGATTATAGTAGTGTGTTAAAATAATATATATATATTTTTTTTATTTTTTTTGATATTATTATATTAAAAATATATGAAAACAATCTAGAAATATAAAAAGGGTTTTTTTTAAATTTAAATTTTTACCTCATTTATGACGCAATTACAAACGGGGCGAAATCCAAACCATTCATTCACCGCCTTGAGGTACTTTTGATTTGGACATTTAAGAGCCGCGGCAAACAGTGTATAATAAACAAAAAGAAGAAAAAAAAGAAGTGCTCTCCCTGTTTCCCATTCTATTATAATTTATTTATTTGATTTAGTTTTTAGTTTCCATGTTAAAATCAAGTAAAATGATTCACAGTTTTCTGCTTCGCTAGTTCTCTGTCTAGATTGTAGTTTCCACTATTACACTCGACATAAACCCTATCTACCTACCTATCTGCCCCGTCTTGTTTCTTTTTATCTGCCTTTCCATTTCCTTCATCAGGTTAGTACTTTGTCTTGTCTTGTGATTTGATTTGATTTAATGTTTGATGATTTTCTGTGATTTCTGGTTTTGTTTTAAATTAAATCATGCTATATTATGCTCAAATCTTATTATTGGTGTCGGCTAAAATAGACACAAATTAATTAAAAGATTTGTGTTTGCATTAAACTGGTAATGATGATCTTTAATTATGGAAATGATTTTGAGTTATTTGCAAAGATGGATGGATATTTTGGTGCTGTTTATGCTTGAATTCTGATGGGTCGAGGTTGATGTAACCGTTCGGGTTTTGAGCAGGGGGAGGAGATTGGTTTGGTAAGAAAGATGGTTATTTACGAGCAAGAGTCGGATGTTATTCAATGGGGTCTTCGTCTTCTTGATGGGGACCCACCCTTTTATTCTGGGTACTATGGTGAAGCAATAGTACAGAGTGATGATGGATACCATGGACATTATGTGAGGGATCATTATGATATTACGGACTGTAGCCATGTAGAGAATGATGAGATGATTGCACGCACGTTGCAAGAAGAGTTTTCGCAGCTTGCAGTTACTGAAGAAAATGGGTATTCACATGGTGGAGAAGAGCTTTCAGTTACTGAAGAAAATGTGTATTCACATGGTGGAGAAGGTGGAGAAGAGCATTTGCAGACTTCTGTTGATGAGCATGATTGGCATTGTACACCGATGAGGAACTACCGTTCAGGTTTATGGTTAAGATTATCCTTTTGTTTTGTTTCATTTTTTGTGGGAGGAAATTTCTTATGTTGGTTTCACTTGATGTTTTTAATGCGCAGACAATGAGTGTAGTCATGAAGAATCAGATGATGCAGTACCCTCTAGTTCATGCTCAAGTCCTGTTAATGGAGAAGAGTATTCCTATTCACCAGAGTTTACTGATGAAGATGGCCTGGATGATGAAGTAGGCAAGAGGTTGAATCAGTTGATTCCAATCCGTGTAAGTTTGGCCGCTTTAGATCATCATTGTGGTCTTTTATTTCTTTTGGTTGAGGAAATTGAGAGACTTTGGTCATGTTTGACTTCCACTAGGAATCAGGAATAGCATTTCAAATAAAATTTATGTTTAACTCTATTTAAATAATTTTACTTGTCTTGGAGTTTTTATACTACCAAATGACAAACAAAAGAAGTAAATTTTTCCACTAAATATAGAATATCTCATTTCTTGTGTAATCTTAATCCTTATTATTGGCAAACCAAACTGCATTTCACAAGGAATGGGACATGATACTAATTTTTATTTCCAATCCCAAGCGACCCGAACATAATCATCACAGTCATTTATAGCCTTTCCTCTCTCTTTTATTGCAGTTTTTTTTTTCTTTTTATTTTTCACCAATTACTATCTTTAATATCTAGGTGATTGCATTAAAGTAGCTAGTACTTAGTTAATCCGGGAAAAGTATCCAAGGTATTCTGAGCCATGAATTTAAGTACAGATGGCACACAGAGTCAGGGTGCGTCTTTTTTTCCGCTCCTGGAGTCTCACTTCTCTAATGGCACTGCATCTATAATTCTACTAATGCTTTTTGACTGGGATTTTGAAACTTACACTTCCAAGTTCAGGATAATTGAGTGTTTTACCAGTTCAATGTTTCCATCATTGAGCCAGACAAAATAGTATATACTTTATGAACTATCATTGGATAAACTGCCATATTATGGCTAAAGACTGTCAACGTGATCTGTGGTTCTTTATTGTGAAAAGACAATCAACGCAATCCATGATTCTTTATTGTGAGAGAACATTTGCATGTGCTCAAACACTTTTAAGCGTGGTTTAATGTTAGTTTTTTCTTGTGCAACTTATATGGTATATGATTAAGTTCAGTGTAATGTGCATCATAGCAGTTACATGTTAGCATCAATTGGTGCTCATTTGCATCACACGATCTTGTGGTTTTGCATCATTTGATACTTCCTGTTGAAAATCTTTATAAATTGTAGTTTTCTTGTACAACTAGCTTGGTGAAAATACTGTGCTTGTGTTCTTGCATACGTGCTTGCAAGGACATATCATTTCCCCTATTGTTGGTTTTGCTTATCACCTGCCAAAATTTCTTTCATGCTTCAGCATGTTCCAAGAATTAATGGAGAAATACCTTCAATTGATGAAGCAACATCAGATCATGAAAGGCTTCTGAACAGGTATTGTGTACAGATATTATTGCTGCAGATAAAGCAAAATTCATTTCCCATTTTGTCTGATTGGGAGTTAGTTCAGTTAATGCGTTCTGTAGACATGTGATTACTATAACATTGCTCATTTTCTTCCCCTTTTTTTTTTTTTTTACCTTGGAATAAACTTCATGCTATTAAATTATTGTTCTCACTAATCCAGACTGCAGTTATTTGGCTTTGAAGAGCTTAAGGTTCAAGGGGATGGAAACTGTCAGGTTAGCTTTTCCTTGTCTGTTTCTTTTTGAGTATCTTCACTATGACCTCCTCCATGAGATGTTGCTGTAAATGGATTATTATTAGGGTTTTTCTAAGACCAACCCTAAAGGTACACGTCAACAAGCAATAAATGGAAGGTCTTCACTTCCATAATTGAGTAAAATCCTAATCCTTAATTTGTTGATACTAAATATGGATAATGAAACCTTCCACATATTGATATTTGATATTTGCGAGTGCCCTTAGGACCACATGTTGGAAAAGTCCTTGCTGTTATTGTTGCTGCTGTTGATCTTGCTTGTCAAAGTGCTTATTGACAAATTAATGATGACATGTTAATAATTACTTTCTCAAACTTTCTCATTCTCCAGTTCCGTGCTTTATCAGATCAAATATATAATACACCTGATCGCCACAAAATAGTAAGACGACAGGTTGTGTATCAGGTTTGTTTTATTCCCTGCCTTATTATTAGTGGTTGAAGTTGAGTTAGTAGAATTGTAACATATATATCTATATTTCATTGATCTCATACATTTTTTGTTATAATGGTTTGTGATCACCAGCTTAAATCTCACCCAGAGATATACGAGGGATATGTTCCCATGGAGTATGGTGACTATTTGAGGAAGATGTCGAAGTAATAATGGAACTGTTTGCTTATTCTATTTCTTAAACTATAAAGAATCTTGTGTGTTGATTCTAATAAACAAATACCCTTTGCATTTGGATGATGCCAGGAGTGGTGAGTGGGGTGATCATGTGACATTGCAGGCAGTTGCGGATGCGGTATGGATCATATCAACTTGTAGTCATCTTTTTTTTTTGGGCTCAAGGACTTGATGTTGTTCTTGAAGGACATTGATTTTGTTTTCTTTGTTCTTAAAACATTTTGCCAATTGCTTCCTTTATTTGACATGCATTGTGACTATAGTTTACCTTTGGTGAAACCCCGTCCCTCTATTTGCCTGTTTCACCATAGCACTGCTCTATTTTAAAGCTTTATGCATCATTTCATTTTGAAGACAAATGTAACATTCTGTGCTATCTTCCATGGCTTGTACCCTCGTTTTATTGCAGTATGGTGTGAAAATACTCGTCATGACTTCTTTCAAGGACACATGTTACATAGAGATTCTTCCTGTCAGCCAAAAGCCAAAAGGAGGTAAATTATGTTTGTTTCAGTTGTCCTGAAAAAAATTAATTTCCTTTTCCTTTATCTTACCCCTCATCTTTCTTTTTGAGATGTTGTTTCTGTGATCATATTTTTTCAAGTTTATAATAAATATTGTTGACAATCGGTTGTGGTAATAAATATTGCTTGTTTGATTGCAAGTTTGATAGTTTTACAGATTCCTGATGAAACATAAAAAAATTGAGTGATTGTTTTGTTAAACCTTGATCTGTATGCGTTGTTTTCGATTGGTGAATTGCTTTTCCCATACACTACTTTACAGAAGAATAGAGGTAAAAACTCTATCTGATTGCTACAATTGCTTCTCGCTTTCTTTTTGCAGAAGCACCAAAGTAGAAACACTAAAAATTATTATAATGTTTCCTGTGCTAATCAATCCATATACAATGTAATTGGTCTTAAATGATTGACAGCAATCTGAAAGAAATTCCAGTCCCATCCCAGACTTCGTTTTCAAACAATAATAGCATAGCATTAATGTTTGTTTTATTGCTTATAAATGACCTGTGAACCCTGATGAAATTATATGTTCTGAATGTAAAAACTTCTGGAATTTTTAAGCTTGTGTTTTGATGAAGAATTTTGGGTTCCTTCTGCAGTCATTTTCTTGAGCTTTTGGGCAGAGGTACACTACAACTCCATCTATTTTCAAGGAGGTAAATATTGTTTATTTTTTTGCTTCTTTTATTGGGTAAAGGGCACGAGTTAAAAAGTAAGAACAATGGAATGCTTGGGCAAAGTTGATGATAAAACATAACTGAACTTCTTGTGACAGAAAAGAAGTTTAGTGTTGAACCGAATTTTCTTGCTTCTGACAAGCCTGACATTGGTTTTCGTATCAGTTTCTCCCTCACTTACGTGACAATGATCTTGTTTTCATGTGCAAAGTCTAATTTGGTAACTTTGCATTAATTCTAATGATGCCCCTGTGAGAATAATATATCTCTTTTCGTGGTTTTGATACAGATACATCTAGTGAATTCAGAAAGAAGAAAAGGTGGTGGAATTTCGGGAATAAGAACTAGGTATATATTGCTGGTAATCTGAGGGACACCCCCCCCCCCCCCCCCACCCCCACATCTTCTCTTGCTGCCGTGCTTGCTATTATACATATGCACATGCAGCCTCCTTGGTGCGAAACTTGTATCTTCTCTTTCTATAAACCATACTTGTCCAGATCAGTTATTCTACGAGTGTATTGTATTTTTCTGGGAAAGATTTGTCTCAAATTTTGCATGCATGCTCTAGAATTGCATGTCATATCTTTCTCAAATAAACAGACAAAAATAATCAAATGAGTAAACACTGTTTATGCTTTTAATGCATGGAGACAGCGAGATGGATGGAGCTTCAGATAAGTTGTTTGGTTGGGAAATTTCACTAGTATCGAAAGTGTGATTCTTTACCTGATTAAAACGCAGAACTTGCTCATGCATTCAAAATAAGATATTATTATTGATTTGATAACGTTTTATTCCCGTTGTCATATAGGGCCGTAGATACTTTTAATACTCAAGCTTGACTTGATTGCGACCTCTATTTTGGTTTATTTATCAATCCAGTCGTCCTTTCTTATGATTGTTGCATATTTGTGGGAGAGATGAGGATATAGTTTCACAAGTTCTTATAGAACCACCAATGAGGCACGTTTGCCTCTTGTATTTATTTATTTATTTGGGGGTTCTTCTGCATTGGATCTCTACAGTTCGCAGATCCAAATATTTCTAACCGAGGCTAGTAACTAAAACTTGAACCAGGGTTGGAAGTAGAATTTTATCACGTGAAACTCTGGTTTATTTTTGTGTTTTAAAAGTATTTTTAAAAAAATTAAAATTTTTTAATGTTTATTTTGATACGTAGATAGTAAAAATAATTTTTTAAAATAAAAAAATATTATTTTAATATATTTTTAAATAAAAATTATTTTTTAATAGATTATTATCATACTCTAGTAATCATATAAAAAATCTTTAATGTTATCTATGTGAATAGGTCATTGACCAGGGAAAAAGAGAGACATGCTCAATAATAAACAAATGGTGCATTAGTCTCTCTAGATTGATATTTTGTCGCAACATAAAAAATGATGTAGTGTTTAGTGTATTTAAAAAGAGAAAAAAATCCATGACTTAACATCATGGAAAAAAAAATAAAATAATGGTTGTCACTCCTTAAGAATCTAAACATAAAAAAAATAAAATAATGGTTGTCAATCCTTAAGAATCTAAACATAAAAAGATGAATTAAAAAAAAATCAGGGAATAAAAGTTCAAAAAGCAAAGAATTGTAAATTTAGGTGAGGTAGCTAAAACTTTTGAGCGAGATTATATAAACAGAATAACCCAATAGATAGCAAAATTAAAAAAAATAAAAATTTTATTTTTTAAAAAAACTGAATTTTAAAAGACAAAACTAAAAAAAAATAAAAAAAGAGCGACCTAAAAAAAATACTTGAGCACCCAGCCAAACATACTGCCTAGATAATAAGATGAGGATAACCTGATTGAAAGAAAACCGAAGAAAATAACAAAGTTTATTTTTCAAAATGAACAACTTCGAAGGATATAATCAAGAAAAAAACGATGTCAACCCGTGTTAACTTTTCAAACCTGTGACCCAAGCTAGTGACTAAACGAAAGCGTCTCATTTGGAAAACCACCATTTTAAAACTCGATTCAACCCAATAGGTTGACCCATGACCCGAGAGAATCGAGGTGTAACATCCCTTAATTTTAAAGTCAATTAATCACGCGATTAGAAACACAATCAAGATAAAAACCAAAATTTTGTTTTTTATCAAAAATCCAGCAGAGTTTCTCCTAAATATTGGTACCAAGTTATTGATAACAACAATAACATACAAATTCATTCTTCACAATTTATTTTATCTTTATGTTACCATGAAGCTCAATCATCATGGATTCACCCAACACAACATCTCACCGGATTAGAATATTTAATCCAAATTTCAGTTACATCACATTGCATATTGCAATATTTCATTAACAATCAAAAGAAAATTTAATAAACAAATTCAAAAGAAAATTAAATAAACAGATTCATAGGATAACATTATAAAATAAATAACTCAAAATCATATAAAGTATTTTCTTAAGAAAATTACTTAACAAATGCATAGAGTAACTAAGTTTAATGTACTAACAACTTAATTATATCGCTCCTGAACTAAATAAGAAAATCATCCAAAATAATTACAATTTACATCAATTCAACATTGGATTACATATCAAATATTTAATGGAAAGGATTATCCCTCCAAAAATACATTTCTCCTTTTCTTTTTCTTTAACATAAAAGACCCTAACTAGATACTAATTTGCGTGAGTTCATGAGATACTTGAAATTAATTTAGCATATAATAGCATAAATAACTTTGGTAATAAATCAAAATAATAAGGATTCATGTAATGATTTTAACAATAAAGCTTAGACTTAGAGAAAAGAAAAGTAAGGGATAACGATTAATGCGTTGCTTAAAGAGCACGAAGCTGGCCCATATGCTGGCACCTGAGTAACTGGCACCAACTTTTTTTAATAACTTTTAGAAATAGAAAAAGACTAGGTTTTCCCAAACCTAACTTAATAATAACAAAAATAGTAATGGGAAATGACTAAAACACTTCTTTACGTAAGGCTTATAAAATTTGATTTTAGAGGCAATTTAGTTAGTCTAATTTTTAAAATAAAATAAAAAAACTAAAAATGCCCCTTGATGCTAATTAAATGAATAACTTTTAGGGCAAATTAATAATTTTACCGCGCAATAAAAAAATGAGTTGACCATAATGTCTCTTATAAATTTGGCAATGACTTTTGTATTATAAGAAAAAGACTAAATCACCCTTGTAACATCCCCAAGTTTTTAAAACACAAATCAACGTATTTATAGTTATAGATAGATGAGAAAATAGGGGATATATATATAAAACTGAAATTTCAGTAAAATTTCTCTTAAAAATGTTAGTTTATCAACAACACAACAAGCATGCTATTCTAATCAATATATCGATAAGGTCCAACCATCCTGAACTTTACCCATTCTTATTATAATTCAAGATTATAATACATCTAATCCACCATTCAACCACTTCATGTTTTATATAACAATTCACAGTAAGAAATAATCATGTCAAATAATGTTAACAATATTTCTAAATTTATAATGTAACAGTGAAGTGCTTAATACTTTATAATCCTAGTGAGTAAATACTATTATCTAGATTGCATGCATCATTAATTCTAGTATTATTTACATGCTAAAACTAATTCCAAAAAATTACATTAGAAAATAAGTTAGCAATTCAAGATTACATCATCATTTAAAAAAAAAGATATACTAAGAATATCTATTGCTCCACATGAGGTTGTGATGTACCTGAAATTTATATAACACATAATATAAATAAAACCATATAATCAATTCACCCAATTCATATAACTTATTGTATTTGATTCAAAAATGTATTTTCAACAATCAAACACTATTATATATTTTCCTTTCAACTAATTTTATGGCTTCATTAGACAATTTTATCAAATCAGGAATCACAATCATCAATCCCACTAGTACCACCCAGGTAACCACTTAATTGAATTCTCGATCGTCAGACATACTGATACCATTAGCTACACTCAGGGTAACTAATCAAATAAAAATCCTAGTCGTTAAACATATTGATGCCACTAGCCCCATTTAGGGTAACTAGTCAATTATAGATCTTGGTTAAGAGCGTGTTTGACAGTGTGCTTTTCAAATAACTTTTCATGCCAAAATGCATGCCAATGATGTTTTTTCATTTTTTAAAAATCATTTTTGACATCAGCATATCAAAACGATCCAAAACATACAAACCATATTAAACTTTAGCAAAAAAAAAAAAATTTCAAATTTTTTGAGAACGCAGCCGCAGCCACGTTCCCAAACATTCCCTAAGAGACAAATTGATGCCACTAGTCCAATCAGGGTGACTAATCAAGTACAAATCTTGGTCGTCAGACAAACCGATCTCTTAGTCCCATTCAAGATATCTAGTCAAGTACAAATCCCGATCATCAGACAAACTGACGCCACTAGTCCCATTTAGGGTAACTAGTCAATTTATCATCTTTTCGCTTTTCGATACTCATGTCACAATTAATACAAAGACATAACACATTTAAGGAATTGTAGTTATATGACATTAAAAATTTAAGCATAATAAATGATAGAGACGTAAAACACCTACATGATGTCTGTGCTTAAGCAGAAATCTCTTGTTGTTGAATAAATCCTGTGAGCTTTTCTGTACCAACAATAGCAACACGTCATATATAATTCAATTATTACAAAAATCCAATTCAAATTCAAAATTTCATTCCAAATTCGAGTCTTAAATCAACATTAAGGAAAACATAAAGTTTTTCATGTTTAAATAATTTTCAATAATATATCATTCAATATACTATTTTATTTTATATAGGCAGTATTAAATACATTATCTTCGTATAATTCAAATCTTTATTTATTTATAAAAGCTGGCTAAACATTCCTTACAAATTAGGTAGGAATTCTCTTTCAAATAAAATCCATTACCCCTAAATAAACTCATCAATTAACACATTTCAACAAGGTTTTCTCATCAATTTGGTCAAACCAATCCATTATTTCTTTATTCTATTTTGGCTGAACTTATCATCCAAGAAAACACATTTTCATTTATTAATTCTTAGCAAATTAGCATATGATTTATACATTGCACATTCTAACTTAACATCTTAGAATACAATTTTAATACCAATTAAATTAATTCCATCCACTATTCCCTTTACTCTTCCATGGTCGAACCTACACGATAAAGACAAGGAAATCCTTTCAAGTTACTTAAAATTCCACACATCACCCCATCATTAAATGATCAATCACACACATTACTATTTGAATTCCATAACAATTAAAACAAGAATTCATTCCCTCTAATTTTTTTTGAGTCTTGGCCAAACCTATTATGAAAAAAAGGATGTATGGTTTCTTTCAAATTCATCACAATTAACACTTCATTCATATTGTATCCCTTACTTTTACTTTTAACATATCTAAACATAATTCAACCATGAATTAAATAAAAAATCCCATCCTTTTTTACTTAGCATTTGGCTGAAACTTTCTTTCTTAAGAAACGCATATGTTTTTCTCATTTTTTCTCTAATTAATACATTACTCATTTATTTAGTATCTAACTAACACAATTCAACATGAATTAAGAGTCAATTTAATAAACCAATTCAAGCTCCTTACACAACCGTGCAAGCATATAGGGTGAGGACACCAAGATTCTTGAAATTCTTTACAATCCAACCATTATCCAATCATTTTGTACATGTCCTAATATAATTCCATCCAAATTTCATAACAATTAAATCAAACAAATTCAAAACCTTACCTCAAACCCTAACCAAAACTTCATGCACATATGGAGGCATATTTTCTCTTTAATATTTCTTAATCAACACCCTTTTCCACACATGTTAACATGTTTTAAGCATCAAAAAACCAATTCAAACAATCCCTTTAAAAATTCAAAATTTCCATAATGTACATCAACACCAAATTCTCACCAATTCATTACAAAACTTTAAATTAAGCTTAGATTAGAATTCTTCACCTTTTAATAATGCTAAAACAAAGAAAATCTAACAAAGAAATCTTTGATTCCTCTTTCTTCTTTAACTTCTTGTTAACACCCTACTCCAACCTTTTCGAGCTTAAACTCATAAAAACCTTTCTTTAATCATTAGAACCTTTTCTTTTTTTAATATTCTATTCTATTTTGGTAAGATTTTGTGAGGGAAAATCAAGAAAATATCAATTTCTTCCCCTCTCTTTTAATTATACTTGGTCGGCCATTCACATAGAAAATAGCTTCCTTGGTAAGCCAATAAATTATATATACTAACCACATTTTTATATATTTATAAATATGTCAGTATTCTTTATTTGAATAAGTTATTTTCTTCTAATTTAGTATATTATCACGGCAAACTTTCTTATACTATATTCAACCGTCATTTTTTCCGAGAATTTTCTTCATATTTATTTGATAATATTTTTATTTCATTTATAATTAATTTTATTCAAATTACTCAACCCATTTTACCTACTGGTTAAATTTAAGTTCTGGCATATACAGGAAAATCTTAGCAAGGGTTTACTAACCTTGAAACAAAACTAAATGTTATTGTGTGGTAAGGGTAAAATAATAAATTTATGTAAGAATCCATAATAATACAGGGTTTAAATTCCTATTCCTATCCCAACTAGTATTTTTAAGGACAGCTAACAAGCAAACGACGGTTCACTCCAGTCTTGTACAAAACTAATCAAAGTACTTTAGAATATTAGCTTATTGACAGCTGCTTCTTCCTCCTCCTTTTTTCACCCGAAAGATGGACAAAAAGAAGACTGATTTGTGGTTTAATTAATTAAACAAAAAAAAATTAGGCTTCACCACCCAAAACCCTGAACCTTGTGTTTGTTTTGATGCAAATTGCAATGTTAGTCCTACATCTTCTGTTCCCCGATTACCTCCTCCTGCCGACCCTCCTCCGCCTCCAAATCCACGTTCTCCGACAGCGGCTTCAGCAACAAAGCAGTAAATGGCATGTGCCTATAATCCAGGTCAAGCCGACAGCTAGCTTCCGTTAGAGAGAAGACATCGGGCCCCGTATCGTTGGCGGGGTGGACCTCGCCGGGAACAGAGGGCGGAGAGGCGGAAGTCGGGGCAGACCCGACAGTGGTGGAGATGGGGATGGAGGGGATAGTTCCGGTTCCGGTGGCAGCGATGATGGATGCCTCAGCGTTGCGAAGGAGCCACTCGATGGTCTCGCCATCGGAGCGGTGGCCGAGTTCACGGGTGAGCTGGAAGACACGGGCCGCTGTTAAAGCGGGCATCCGGACCCTCCTGCCACGGCCATTGACTTTGGTGTGGCGGTCTTTGGATTGAGAAGCAGTGGATTTGCGAGGGTGGGCCAGCTTAGAGTCGGACCCACTGCTTGCTGCTGGGATAGTTGTGGGGACCACATGATTGTTGTTGTTTAGGTTTGAGTTTTGCTGCTGCTGCTGGTGATTGTTTGAGGTGGAGGAGAGGTTGTAGAGAACCATTTCAGAAGCCACGAGGATTGAGGGGCTTTTGTGGAGTGATTTGAGGAGAGATTGAAGTTAGGGTTTGTGCAAACGAGAGAAGAAGAGAAAGAAACAGAGGTGAGTGCGTGTCTGAGGTCTGACTCTATTGACCCTGCACTGTAACACGGAGGGGAACGGCGACCCATTTTATAGTAGCGGGCCAGACCTTGATTTCAACGATTTTTTTTTTCAACTGATATGATTTTAAATTAGTTTTTAATTAGATAAGGGATGAACTGAAAAAATAAATATTAATTTTAAAAAATAATAAAAAAATTTAACTCGAGTCAACATGTTAAATTTGCAGTTGGTTGTGAGGTCGAGATAACTTTACATAAAAAAATAATAATGAAGGTCAACTCTTAAACAAACTAAATGATGAAGGACAAAACTGAAAAAAATCAATTAAAAAAATATAAAAAACTGGAATTAATCCAGGTTAACTCGACTAACATGAGAGTCAAGATATGAGATTGGGATAATCTCTTAAAATGGAAAGCGGCAAATATCACAAAGCTAAAGGCCAAATAGCCCAATGTCAAAGAATAAAATTAAAAAAAAAACATTTAAAACAAACCTACAAAAGACCAAAGTTAGTTCAGGCTAATCTTTAAAATTCATGATCCGGGTCATGAGACCAAGTTACTCATAGAAGACAAACTTGAAAAAGCAACTAAGAAAAATTTCCAATCAACCAAAATTAAAAAAAAAAAACAAATAGCAATAAAAAAACAAGAATAAAATCTAGTATAAAATTAAATGAAATAAAACAATGAGAGAAAAAATTGAAAAATAAAATAAATCAATAAAAGGTTAAAAACAAATAGCAATTAAAAGAAAAGGAACCAAATCTAGTATAAAATTAAATAAAATAAAAAAATGAGAGAAGAAATTAAAAAATAAAATAAATCAAGAAAAGAAGAAAAAAATAATAAAATAACAGTTAAAAGAATGAGAACCAAATATGGTATAAAAATTAAATGAAATAAAATAATGAGGGGAAAATCTAAAAAATAAAATAAATCAAGAAAAAGATAAAAAGTAAAAAAGACAACAATCAAAAGAATGAGAATCAAATATGATAAATTAGGAGGATGAAATTTTAAAAAAATATAAATTATTTCAAATAAAACAAATAGTAATAAAAAAAAACAAGGATTAAATCTAAAGAAAAAACAAATTGAAGGGCTACTTTGAAAAATGAGAGGGTTAGGTATGGAAATCGAGGAGAAGAGAGAGAGAAAAAACATTGTTAGCGCCAAACCGGAGATCCATAGGCCACGTGCACCATCAAAGAATGGAGAGGTTGTCAAGACAATTCAAATGCCACCTCGAAAGTCATTGTTTGGTTGTCGGATGACACCTCATATGTCGTTTGAATGACACTGGTGTCCCTACGTACATGCCAATTACTTTTATTTTTTGAATAATATTTTATGTTTATTGAAATATCAAATTGCCCCCATATTAACTTGATTATAACCGAAAAATCATGTTGAAAATACAAAAAGCCCATAGATGCCATATTAATAGTTTTCTTTAAGGGTAATTAGATCATTTTACTGTGTTTAAAAAAAATAAAAAGACGAAGAAGCTAGTTTCTATATATATATATATATATATATATATATATATATATATATATATATTCTTTTAACAATAATTAAGTAATTTTACTATGCTAAACAATACGAGAAAGCCAATTTGTTCTAATCAATTTGGTAACGTTAAATGAGTCATGTGGAAAAGACTCTATTACCCTCTATAACAAGTTTATTGATTTTTTTTATAAAGGCAAAATGATCATTTTATAGTTTTAATCTATAGTGAATTATGTCTTGGTGCATAGTGAAAGAGTGAGCCTTTTTAGCTTCTTTTTTTTTAATGCAAATAAAAAAATATTAATATTATGCATGTATGATTGTTATTATGATTTTTTAATTAAAAAAATACATTATTTACATATAATAAAATAAATTTTAAAAATATAAACTAATAAATCAAAAAAGTTGGTAAAGCTAATTAAACACTGAAATAAAAGGTTAATATATCTAATAAAAAGCAAAAGATAGATGCATATGCGATATTTAACCCAAACTATCCTTTTTATTTTATTTTATTTATTTATTTATTTATTTTCTCTTAGAGGTTAATTCTAATTGTTAAGGATAAATGATTTCTATTTTTAAAAATATTTCATGTAAATATGATTTATTTATATAAAATATAAAAGGGAAGAAATTTAAAGATAAATCTCAATCATATTTTCAAAGCATTATAAAATAATAATAAAAAAATACTAGTTACTAGTTTAGGAGAACTAAATAATTTAAGAAACTAAGAGGACATTAATCACAGTTTATATAAAAAGTAATTCAAAGTAAGAAATAAAATAAATAAATGAGAGAGGAGGTATTAAATAAAATCTAAATAACATTAATCAAAATTGAAAAAAAAAAGGATCATGTATAGCTAAGTCTAGCAAGTTAGACCCATATGCCTCGCTAGGCATCCAAAAGCTTAGGCGCACCTGGGTTGGTAAGCCAATGCTCCTGTGTCTTTTCTAAATAGATGGTATGTTTAGGTTTTTTTTCTTCCTCTAAGTGGATGACACATCGTCTATTATGGTAGATGACCTATTATCCTCTACATCATTTTATGATTGAAAAATCGAGGTTTAAATTTTTGGACCCTAAAAACTCATTTTTCAATTTGTTTTCACTCGGAAAACCCTAAGGCATTATTTATTTTTATATTCATTTAAAAAATATTTTGTTAATATAAGGGATTATTTATATTTGGTATTTAGTTATGTTTTATTAATAAGTACAGAGTAAATATTAAATATTTGAGACAAAAATATTTTGCAAAGTAAATTATAACGTAATTATAATTATGAGAATTCCATTTGCATTAAGACATTGTTCCTAAATGTTCATGGTTGATACTCTATTAATAATGGATATTAATTAGAGTTGTTGAGACTAGTAAATATTATGTTCCTTTTTTTATAAAATGAAGAATAAATTCTCATAGGTTGAGACATGAGGGATATCTGAAAAAAAATATAGATGCTTGTAAAATAATAGGTAACTAAATTGACCCCATAAGGATTACATATGGAGAGATTATTGGTATTTATGGAAAGACTAACATGATAGTTGTGCAAGTGATCCATCAACTTGAAATCACTAAGTTATATAGAGAATGCTATGTTTTGATCCTGGTTACATATTGCCTTAATCAAGAATAATAAGTGAGTAGATATTAAGTATAACATGAACTATATGAAAGTAACTAAGTGATACAGAGAGAATTCATTTACCTATGTTCCATTCGTTCTGAAATAATATTGATTGTAAAATCATTGTGTAAGGTGGAATGACATTTTAAAAAGATTTTAAATCTTATTCAAAGAATCAATGACTATGATGTTGAGAATAAATATTATTTGACATAATAGACATACTTGATGCTGATAGAAAACAAAACACAAGTAGACAATAAGTAAAGAAAGACATAATTGATGTAAAAAGGGGTTTTCATACAAAAATCTTAATTTGTATTTTATTTTTGAATAATTATCTCTAATATGATATGCCTTTCTAAGAGATTTATAACTTTTTAAATAGACTAGAAAACCAAAATTCACAAGGTAGGATAATTAAAATCCTAAATAAAAGGAAGCATAACATAAAATTCAAAATTAAGCTGAAAATACAAAAAGAAAAAAACAATTGACACAAAAAATATCTTTGAGGTCTAATTTAAGGGTCTTTCAGAGCCCAAATAGTTACGAGTCATGTATCTTATAGAACTAGACATGTAGAATCATCTGACAAAATTTGAGTTTGATCCAGCAGTTGGATTGGAAGTTATGATTTTTTTTTTGTTTCATGTTATTGGTCTAGTATGAATAGACCTATATTTAGGTTTAGTTTTGTCCAACTAGTCCATAAACAAGTATGCCAAGCTTTTAGTATGATCCACTAATGGCATATGAATAACTAAATGTTCAAAACTATCAGATTCTTTGACGTGCTGCTATCAATCTCAACTCGCCCTTGAGTTCTTGTCATCCATCAAGCATAAAGATAAATACTACACATTAAAAATATTAGAAGTCTTCAAGTGATTTTGAAGGCATAATTTATAGGCATTATCATTGATCTTCTAGAAGACATCATAATGACTGATCTTTCTTTCTTTAAGTTTGTTGTACTCATGTATAGGAAATATATCACAAGGAAGTACTGCAAAAAAAAAAAAAGTTTCCTACCTTAAAGTTGACCTTTCTATAATGAGTATCACCTTAGGCTTTATACTTGGCATTATTATCGAAAAAAGCTTGCTCGACCTATTTATATACCTCTATAGATAATCTGTCAAACCTTTAGCATGCATGTTTAGTTATCTAGTACGAGGAATTGGTGATAACTTAAGCTTGCTGTAAAGATTTTGACCACACATAATCTTAAATAGGCTTAACTAGATAGTCTGATTTCTAAACCTGTTATAGGCAAACTCTAGTTAGGACAAAGCCAAATCCCATTGCTTAGGCTTGTCTTTTACTAAATTTCATAGTAGATTCCATAGGCTATGGTTAACCACCTCATTCTGACCATTGAACTAATAAAATTTACTTAGGTACCAAGCTTTACCTATAACATCTTCTAAAAATTACTCATAAGCTTTAAAACTCTATACAACATGAATAACTTTTGGAGTAGGCCATTCTATAATTGCTGCCACTTTGGATTGATTAGCTTGGACGCTATCAACAAAAACAATAAAACCCATATATATGATTTGTCGGTGAGGAACTTATATTTCTTGTGATTGACATATAACTGCTCTTACCTCAATGTGTTATAAATAACTTGAAGGTGTTCCAAGTGAGACTCTGAGTATGGATTGTACTTGAGGATATCATTAAAGTAAATTACTATAAAATTGTATAGAATAGTCTTAACACATGATACATAAATCTAATGAAAGTCCTAAGAGTATTGGATAACTCAAATGATATCGCAAATCACTTAAACAAACCATCTTGTGTCTTCAAAGTTGTTTTCCACCTATCCCTTCTCTTGATCCTAATTTGATGGTACTTGTTTTAAAGGTTAATTTTTAAGAACACCTTAGAACTAGCTAGCTGATGCAACGTATAATCAAATCATGATATGAGGTGCCTGTACTTTATGGTGATCTGTTGATGGATCTTCTATCCATGCATATACGTCATGAACCATCTTTCTTTGGAACTAAGAGATTTGAAATTGTGCAAGGACTCTTTTAAATATACCTATTCTCTAGTAACTTTACCACTTACTGCTATAATTCTTCAAACTCCTCGGGGCTAAGCATATATGCTAGCTTGTTTGGCAAGCTAGAACTTATGATCATATTGATATGGTACTAGATGTCTCTCATTAAGGGGTAACCCTTGAGAAAATTCTTCTAGTATCATGTTTGTAAATTCTGTTAGAATCTCCTGGACTTCTGTAGGGTTGTCTTCAACCTTCTCCTTTATAGTACTGCTATCAAACATTAAAGCATAACCACTCATTTTCTACCTCCATGAATTGTGATAAAGATAATAAATTCTTTTTTTTATTTGAATCAGATTCAACAACTACCCCTTCCTTCCAGGGTGCTAACACCACACACCTTTCTTTTATGTTGAGGATGTTACCCTGTTTATCATGCACAACAATCATGTCATATTGTTAAGGTCTACCTAACAATATGTGATGTGCATCCACCAATACCATATCATACCAAACATTATCATAATATTTTGTTCTATAAAAAATAACATAAAACATTATTTATTCATGATTATCTTAGTATTTCTATTTAGTTAGGTCATTTTTTTTTATGGTTGTCTATATTTCAAGTTGTAGTTTTTTTATCACTTTTACTGACATTATATTCTCACAGTTATCACTGTCAATAATTACATAGTATACCTTGTTTTTAATGGAAGATGTTAGAAACCTTTAATAGGTCAAAACCAAGCAATAACTAGATGAACTGTATAATTAAACCACCAACGATCCAACCCATGACTGTCTTTCACCGATTGATCTATAAAATTTTCTATCCCTGCCATGACTCAAATATATTGCACTTTATGTTTATAGGCTATTATACCTTGGCCCATACGATGCTAAATAATTGAAGGAGACTATATTATTTATAGTGAAAACTTCTTCTTTTTACATTTTTTTTTTGGCGTAGGATAAAGTTTTTCTACTTCTTTTTAGCAATATAATATCTCAGGTTACAAAATATATAATTATACGTTCTCATTAATAAAATATAAATATTGATATAAATGATTTACCACTATTGAAATCAGTAATTCAATATATATAATATAAATGTTCCAGCGTTGAGCTAAGAAAATTATAAACATTGAGGATTTAATTGACTTTTTACACAAATTAATGTCATGATTATTTGTTCTTAAATTACTTTATACTATTATAATTCATTTGAATATAAACAAGAAAGAGAAATTAAATATAGTTTTTTTTAATATATATATACAGCTTTTGTAAATTGTAATTGATATATCTAATCAATGTCAATACTAAGGTGACCCGGGTTTAACCCTGGGTAAATCTCGACCCGATGTCCAACCCTCCGGTTTAATGATCCTTGGAGTTTCGAAAACCTTGAAAACATGAAAGAGAAATTAGATGGTTTCGAAAATCTTGAAAATACCTTTCCTTGGAGTTTCAGCCCATGAAGAGGAAGAAAATCAATGTCCATATACATCAAATTGGGCTGTAATAGGCCACAATACTACAACGTGGGCAAAACTACTGCCTTAAATGACAACATGTGATAGCTGTCTAGTTCTGGAACGAAACGACAGCGGAAGTGCAAGCGGCACAACAACCTGATCCCATTTTGAGGTGAGAAATCAGTCACTCAAAGCAGCACTCCCACTGGCTTTCTCTGCTTCTTTCTTTATCCAAGAAACCATTCCTTACTATCTTGTTTAGGGGAGTATATGATTTTAAGGTGCTTTCAGGATTCAGTCGAATGGAGGCTGGCAGGACTTTGCTTTCTTCATCTCCATCTTTTCCTACAAGAACCCACCTCAAGAACTCTCTCTCTTCTTCAGGTAACCTCTGAATTATTGCAACTTTGCAGCTTTCTTAAAGTCTATTCCTGTTATCTAGCTCTCTTTCTTCGGTTGCTAAAGAATATTAATTTTCATGATATTGTAAATTTTTTTTTATATATTTATTTTCTACATTTTGTTAAGCAACTGATAGGACGGACCTTCCTTTCTATAATAACTTATATATTATACATATCATGAAACGTTTATTACTTTAGGATCATAGAAAAGCCCGTCATTGGCTCTCATGGGTGCAAGTCAACATCAGTGGGATTGTTGCCTAGGCTATTGTTGTTTTCCTTTGAATTAACTTGCATGTTGAGTGAGGTTTTATTGTATATCTACTGGAAATTATGCTTGTTTTCCTCGGTGTATTAGAAATTAGTTAATGGGTTTATGAGAATATTACCTCTTGTTTACGCTCTTAATTTTGCAGTTCTGATACTTCGGGAACAAGCAACTCCTGCTGTTTCTTCTATTCCAACCACTTCTACAGCTCAACATTTTCCTACTTCGGTTCTTTTACAAGAGCAGCGTGATGAGTTTAGGCCTCTCCAGAACATATTCAAGGAAGATAGAGCTTCTCAGGTTAGTTTTCATTGTACAATGCACCAAACTAAAATATTGAGGAGATTCACATATAGTAAGACACTTGTGTTTTAACATTGATTCTTTACCTTGTTGCATGAGCTGACTGTATAATTGCTTGCTTTGAAGAATTTGCGGAGTTTCAAATTTTAAGTGTCCTTGTTTGTGTAATTTAAAAAGAAAAAGGCCTCGCCATGTTTGCTTATAGTCTCATGTAATCTCTTTGTCCATATCAACTCCTAATTTGTGCATTGTAAATTATTTGTCTGCCTCCGTTTCATTCAAGGCAACATTGGATAGGAGGAAGACAGAGATTGGGACATCAGAGCATGAAGGGAAGGACTCTGATGAGTTAGATCAGCTGGTAGAAAACTTTGAGTGCCAGTTGCATCATTGGCCTGCTTATTGGAATCTGTAAGATGAATAAATCTTCATTTCCTGCTACTTGCATCAGCTTCTTATGATTGTCACTTATTGTCCTGGATGGAATTCTTACATGGTGCTCTATTTTCTGTTAAAGATTGCCACCTTCACGAAAAGGGCAAAATCCATCCATGTCCTTGACCACGCAGTCTGTTACAAGTAGTACTGACAAGCTAATTGATGTGGAACCCACTGATGTTATTAACCTTGCTAAGAGAGCTTTGTCAGCCTCAAAACATGCGGCTTTTCTTGCTGATAACAACACTGATCTTGATAATTTGGCATCCACTAGGTTTGTTTCCCCGTTAATTTAATTCTAACTTACAAACTCTTTTGTTTCGGGACTGATACATAAAAGCTTTCCAGTTCATCAAGTTTTTCGCTTGAGGAGGTGAAGATTGTAAGGTCAAGACGACATTTAGCGAGGCAGTCTCTAAATCGAAGGGTGCCGAAAACAAAAGATATGATTTTTGAGACCTATGATTCTAAAAGTGCTGATGTACAGAAAAGGCTAAGCCAAGGATTTGATCCAAATGATCCCCTTAGATTGTTCCTGTGGGGTCCTGAAACAAAGCAACTTTTGACTGCTAAAGAGGAGTTTGAACTGATTGCTCAAATACAGGTGTATTTCCCAATCATATCTAATTTGAAATGGAGTTTTTCTTGAATGTTCTTCTTAAAAAGAGAAGATGCTTATTTATGGACAACCTTTTCTTTCTCCCTTTAAAATGAAAAATGAAACAGGATTTAATGAATTTGGAGGGGGTGAAGAATAGGCTTGAATCTCAGTTTGGCCGTGAACCAACCTTGGTTGAATGGGCTCAAGCTGTTGGTCTTAGTTGTCATGTTTTGAAGTTACAACTTCACTCTGGTAACCGCAGCCGGGAGAAGCTGATTAATGCGAACTTACGGATGGTGGTTCACATAGCTAAACGTTATCAAAACCGTGGTCTTGGCCTTCAGGATTTACTGCAGGTTAGCTGAAACTTGTATTGCCTTCTGGGGTGCCATTTTTTTTTTGGTGTATCTTTATCAATGTGTAGATAAAACACGTAAATCTTGGTTTCTGTTTCTGGATGGGATAATTAAAATGTGGTTCTTGCATTTTTGTTGAATACTATTCTGAGTGAGGGGAGGGAATATGGAAATTACTTGTTTGGTCTGATGGAAATAGTAAAGAACCTTTTGCCCCTAAAAATTGTTTGATGCACATGGTAGCTACGCTAGAAATTTTTATACTAGATCATCCATTCATGTGCGTGCTGGAATATCATACAAAGCAATAATTCTCCTCAACATTTTCTATATAACTGGGGTGTTGTGCATGCCTTTACACTCATCCTGGTGGTATCATTATATTCCTTGTTGATCATACCATTTCTTTGTGGAACTGAAAAAAGGGAATAGCTGGAGAAACATGTCTGAGTTAGCTTGTTTTTTGAACTCAAGACTGAATGGACATGAATTGTGATTCTCAAACTAAGCTTCTTTCTGTTTCTTTCCTAAAACTGCTATAGGAGGGAACTGTGGGTCTTATGAAGAGCATTGAGAAATTCAAACCGCAAGCTGGTTGCCGATTTGCCACTTATGCTTATTGGTGGATAAGACAAACTATTACAAAGGCTATATTTCAACATTCTAGGACAATTCGTTTACCGGTAATGACAATTTTCTCTCATAATTTCTGTTTCAACAAGAATTACTTGTCCATGTTTTTCTCCATTTTCTTTTATCTCTCACCATCTCTGGTGGTTCACAAATGTCAATAATTTCAGCAATAAAATAATTGGTGTCGAGGATAAGAATCAATTTTACCTTTTTTGTCTAAATAAATTCTCGTTATTTTCTTGGCATGTAAAGTATGACGTTTTCTCACTAATATTCTAACAATGGCTGGACTTTTACTGTCTGAATTCCTGATGATTTATAACTTCAAAATGTATTTAAAAGCATGATGAGCTTTAATGCTCGTCTGAGAACTAATAACATTTTCCTTGTAGGAGAATGTCTATGGCCTCTTAGGAAAGGTGATGGAAGCAAAGAGGTCATATATTCAGGAAGGAAATCATCAACCAACCGCAGAAGAAATAGCAAGACGTGTTGGAATAGCTATTGACAAATTGGAAAAGTTGCTATGTTTTACAAGAACACCACTTTCGATGCAACAAACTGTGTGGTCTGACCAAAATACTACTTTTCAAGTAAATGCTTCTTTGTTCTCTCGTGTTTCATTTAATATCCACATTCTTGAGCTTCAAATAGAAAATTCCAGAGGGAAAGAAACTTAATATAAGTATTTAGAACACTTAACATGCTATTTATTGTGCTCTTTGAAATCCCCATCAAGGCCTTAACTACTCTGTAAGTTTCCAGTGCCTGTAGCATACATTACTATTATGAGCTGCTCTATAAATAGTCCTATGCGAGTAATTCAAAGATCAATACTGCTTCCCTCAAAAGAAACAAAAAAAATCAGCACTGGACCATTTTGTTTACAAAAGATGATTTCAAATTTGGCAAATGTTTTCCTCTGTCAAATGCTTACTTGGCATGGGTCCTTTATCAAAACAAGGTTTCTGAAAATTGATTGAGAATTTGTAGAAATCATGCTTTTCCTCTTTATATTGCAGGAGATAACTGCTGACACAGAAATCGAGATACCAGATATGAGTGTGGCAAAGCAACTGATGAGAAAACATATTCGTGGGCTCCTAAATATTCTCAGCTTAAAAGAAAGACGGATAATCAGGTTAAGGTTTGGCATTGAGGATGGAAAACAGAAATCACTTTCTGAGATTGGCAATGTGTTTGGGTTGTCTAAAGAGAGGGTACGGCAATTGGAGAGCCGTGCACTGTACAAGCTTAAGCAGTGTGTTGGCAGCCATGGCCTCGATGCTTATGCAGATTTACTTAGATGAAAGTCATTAAGGCAATACCATTTAAATGGATGTCATGTCGGCCTGGAATGGTTTTCCAGTGCCTCAAGTATAGACTTCCAGTTTTTGGTAGGTGGAGATCATGCATTTTTATTGGCACAGGTCAAGTTTATGCTTCAATGTTCTAATGTTGCTGTACAGAAAAGTATAATCTTTGTTCTTTAAATCACCCGTATCTTTCTGTCCATAGTAGTCAATAGTTGCTTCATAGTACTTTGGAAGTAGTGCATGATTGCTCGTTAGTGCTTCCATGGGTACCATGAGGTAGGAAATAAGAGCACTCATCTTTTAACACTTATTTCGACGGATTAATCTAAAAGTAATTAAAACAAAAAAAGAAAACAAAATTTTACACTAACATACAATACCAAAGAGGATTGTTAGAGGGGGTTGAAATGAACTTTCAGTGCTTCCATTCCCTACCACCTCGGCTCATATTAAGAAGGTTGAATAAAAAAATTTAGATTTTAATATAATTATATATAATATCTAGTTTTATGTTATTAAGTATAATTTTCAATTTAATTATTGGATTAATTTAAAATTTTACTAGAAGTTTTTAGATTTATTAGCTATATTAGGTTAAAATTTTAAGTTAATCAGAGTTAAGAAGGTCTTATAATATAGGTCAGCAAATACAAGGACCAAATTGAAAAAATATGTGTGATTATAAGGGCTGAAATTGACCAAATCAGGGACCAAATTAAAGAAAATTAACAGTTTGACGATCAATAAAGGGTTTAAATGAACAAATCACAAACCAAGAACCAATATGAAAATCACGCTAAACTTTGGAGCTGATGATTCAGTTTGACATGAGTGAAATTAGGAGTTTAAGAGGAAATTATGGGTGCAATTAAAAGCAATTGGAAGCACAATGACCAAAATGAAATTTGTCATATCCTAAATTAAAAACTCTAATTTCTAGGGTATAACCTAGACGACGTGTCGTTCGACCACTGTTTAGCTTCTTCTTGGCAGTTTTGACTGATCGAGTAAGCACCTTTAAGCGAATGAACGTGGCGTTTCTGATCATCTCTAGGGCTGTAATCATCGTTATTCATCTAAGAAGCACCCCCTTTACAAAGATCAACTACTCTTATCAAACATTTACATCATATTTTCTTCAATGAACTCAACAACATTTTATCCTTGATCAGCTATCATTGTATTTTCAGATTCTTAGTTGTTCGAGTCGGTACTTTCAAACGAATGAATGTAGAGCTAAAGACCTCTAAATGCAGCAAAAATGGATCTAATCGAAAGACATGCTTCTCCTTTACCAATCTTAGGTGGTCTTCGATGACGTTTACATTGAAATTGCTTCGAAGTCTCGAAATTGGTCAACTCAATCAGCCTTGACTAAGATACTTATTTATGCAAAACCACTCAATTTTTTCGTGTGTTCACACTTAAAAATTTCTAGAGGTTCTTATCAAGAGTCATAAATCTTTCATCCAAAATCAGAAGGTGAGAGATGCATGCCTTTATCTTCAAACAAAAAAAAACCACTTAGACAAGTTTGTTACAATACCACCATCCAAAACCATTAAAGGACAGAGGTTTCAACTGTTAACATTTGTCCATAACTCTCCCATTTTGATCAAAAGGCTAGGCTTTGACCACTTTATGTTTGAATCCATCAAGAACCCTAGAAAAACCTTATAAATACCCCTCTAAAAAATGAAAAAAAGAGAGAAAAAATATGGAGAAACACACTGTGAAAAGATCCTGATATGAAGGTTCAAGAGCCTAACATAAAGGGTGTAACAAGCTTTGGAAGAAAAAAAGATAGTGAAAAGGAAAGAAGGAAAAAAAAAAGAGAAGCAAAACAACAGTCCATGGCCAGAAATCTTGGAGAAGGTATAACCATGTAAAAGTTCAAAGGTGGAATCCATGTAGCTTTCCTATTCATTCTAATGTTTAAACCTCTTTTAATATTGTTTAAGCTTATCTTGCCTTTTTTGGTTTGATTTTAATGCTAGAATAATCCGATGTTTTTTGGAAAAGTTTTTTTTTGTTTTTGGTTTTCTTTTAAGCATGTTTTAGATTGCTCAAGCTTTTGTTATGACAGTTTGTTTTAGTTTTGATCAATAATGTATTAGAGAGGCTTACACTAAAGGCATGATTCTTAGTTTTTAATGCTTATTTGATTATGTAATTTTAGCCCAATAACATGTTGATGATGTATTTGAGATATTTTTATTGGTATTTGAATATGTTTTGTAATAAAACAATAAGTTGCTTTTGTTTGTGGGTTAAATATTTTGAAAGCATGTTGATCAATTTGATGTCTTTTAGTGAAAGTTCATAGTTCATACAAGTATGCTTTGACATATAATAAGTTTGTAAAATTCCTTAAGGATCTGACCAATATTTCAATAACTCTAAAAATTTTAATTCCTGAAAATTAATGGTCAATATTCTGATATAAATATTGGACTTACCAATAGATTGGATTTAAGTACCAGGAGTTGACTAAAAAATTTCTTAGAATTATTTTGGATATTCAGCAATTTTAATTGACAGTATTTTTCATTACAATACACGAGTTGTGAAAAATACTTTCGCCTTTCAAGATAGGTGAATCCTATCAGGGCACTCACATGGATTCTTCCTGTAAGAATTTACCTTGGTATATGAGCTCATAATAAATTCAAAAAGATGTTGTTTTATTACTTGAGTTGTTGATAGATGATGCTCATGTTACCGATAGAAGATTATATGATAAGGATGAAATTTGTTGGAATTTATTAGGATATATACCTTACAATGAAGCTATTAAGAAAGATTGCATTAAGTTAAAGTTGCTAGAAAAGATACTTCATAGACATACCTCTAAATAACCCCACAGATAGAATGTTGCACAAATATGCTAAAGCGTACCGCATGCATATGTTTGGTAACATGTTATTTATGGTTTGGCTAACGATACAATGCTAGTCATATTTCAACTGTTATTGGAAGATTTTGAGCTGATTATGAGATATAGATAGGGATGTGCAATGCTTGCCTATCTATATCGTTAACTATGTCATTATTACATGGTTGACTCGAAACAAATTAGGGATTGTTCACTAACGTTACAAGTATAATTATTTTAGATTTGTATAGGTCTAGGAAATTTCATCAAAATCCAACCCAAGTTAATCATTCTACCGCAACGAGCAAGATATGCACTGCATTAACCTCATTAGATGTGAATTACGAATATGCATTTTATTTGTTTCTATAATATTATTTTTTGAATCAAATTGTTAAGGTACATGGATTCTATGTTTTAATTAGTTACATTCTGAGAGGATGCAGTACAAGTAGCTCCTTCATTTTGTAGTGAGGGTAGGGACATATAAAGATCAACGGTTTCATTTCATTATTTTATGATAGTCGAGTTGCACAATGTTATAAGGTAGTTTGGATTGCATCAACATATATTACTTGATGTTGATACCAATAATCAATTGCATGATATTAGTCATTGAGAATGTATATAGATTTTTCAATCAATGGGATGCGAGGAGGGGGAGAATCGATGAAGCCCCTGTTTGGCATTGCGTTCCAAACAGGGGTGGCCAAATTTTGAAAAAAAAAATGATTTTGCTTAAAATTAATTTTTTTTAATGTTATCGGATCGTTTCGATGTGCTGATATAAAAAATAATTTAAAAAAATAAAAAAAATATTTTAATATATTTATAAGTGAAAATCACTTCGAAAAGCAACCGTTACTATACTTTAAGACACCCTTGAAGAGCAATATCCGACCATTGCAGTTGATACCTACATGCATATCAGGCACTGCTTTATCAAATAGCCATGGAAATGAATTTTGAGGTGTCTACTTATGCATTACGAGCCTTATACACAAAAATAAATGTCGTGTATGTATTATAAACTGATTTTTTATAAAGTAATACATGCATTTCTTATATCGGAGGGGGAGTGAAAGAGTTATTGCTGCAATTCATGACATAACCAATGAGGCTCTATGCACCTGCGCCACCATTCAGGTGGAAGACCGAGGAGCACACAATATTAGATAAGGACAAAGATGTGATTTCCATGATGTAGGACCATTAACAAGCACTTAGAAACAAATTTCTATCAATAAAAATGATTAGATGCAGTTAAATTATTAGATAAAGTTAGATGTGATTAGATGATGTTATATTTTTAATGAATTTATTGAGTTGTATTTTCTTCAAATATAACTTTGCATTTTATCTCAATTTTATAGGATAAACAAGTATAAAAAACAGAGTTGTAACGCAATCTACATTCTTTTGGTCGGTTACACTACTAGGGTTAGCAAAACATAAGATATTGCACTACTCCCGATAGAACAACTCTTTAAAAAATTTAGTAGGTTGGTTGCTAGAATTTCTGAAGTGGTGCTAGTTCATCAAAATATTATAATAGTTATGCTATGCTAGATTTTTTTTTTTAAAAAAAAACTTTGAACCTAAGTGTCATGAAAGTTTTCTATTAATTGTGCTAGTTCATGTTGAAATTTGAAAATAAAAATATTTTTTATTTAATGATATAATAATAAAAATATACGCTCATAAAATTATATACCAACCAAATATTAGTATATTTGAGACTATAATAACCTTATAGAAAAAAAAAATTATGAAAATCAATTCAAAATTAACCAAATACTAAAGGAAGAAATTGCTAAAAAAGAAGAAGCCAGAAAGGATTCAATAAAAAAAAACAAATTGGCAGATGAAATTTGAAAACAAAGAAACTATAAAACCGGCTTAGTGGTTCAACCTTGAGACCTCTCAACTGGACTCCTTATCTAGCCCGGATTTAAAATTAATCCGCATGAAAGTTGCCCTTATATGATGCAATTGACTTTGAGTGTTAAAAGGCAATATGAATGCCCTGTAAAAATATAATTTGGCTTTATAAAAAAAATTCAAGATGATATTTTTTTAATATTGAGATAACAACATATTAAATTGACCTGAGTTTCACAGCTTAACTCGTCAAACCTGCAACCGAGATCATAGATTGTATTGGGTTTAAAATTATTTTTTTATTTAATGATATGATAACAAAAATAAACGCTTAAAAAATTAAGAACAAATAAAAAATATCAGAACATTTGTTTAATATTATGATAACCTCATATAAATGAAGCTAAAACAAATTATTTAATCAATTCAAAATCAATAAAATATTAAAGAATTAAATTGAAAGAAAAAAGCCAAAAAACATTTTCAATAATTGAAAGAAGATAAAATTAAAAATAAAAATAAAAAGGAAAAAGGGGGGTCTTCTTTACTATTCATATGAATAGTGAAGTAGGTGGGGAAAACCTCAATTTTTCTTAGTGTACTAGTTAATTTCTAAATAAATTAAAAACTTTATCTCATACAATTAGATCCAAAAAAAATTAAATAAAAAAAGGGTAAAGTCAATGGACTAATTTGTAAAAAACAATAATGAAACAAAAGAGAGAAAAAAGCACCAAATCAAAAAGAAAAAAAATCCAAAGACCAATTTGTTTTTTTTTTTAAGTGAGGTGCTTTAGTGAAGCACAATTGCAGAATCCAAGTTTATTAGATGTGTAAAGTAATATATAAACATACATGAAATAAAAAAAAAAAAGCCTTCTTAGAAGCATTCTCATGTTTTTAATCATATGAGTTCTATCAATTATTTGGTCAGTATTTTAAAAACAAATTATTAAAGCTTTTTAATCATGAAGAAAAACCTACTCGACACCGATGGGGTATACATCAATAAAATCATGGAAAACAATTTCTTTTGTAAAAAAAATCTCAACCCAAGAGTTTAAATTGTTAGGTGAGATTCTAAGATATAATTTATTATCTAACACACTCTCTCATGTGAAAACCTTTTGGACTTGAAACTTGCACATGCCTATACTACCTTGTGTTATTAATTAGATTTTTATTGGAAGAGAGAATGAGTGTAGTGAGATTTGAACTCGCGACTATTTGGTCATCAAGGCTTTGATACTTTATCTCACCCAAAAGGTTAAGCTGTTAGATGAAGTTCCAATAATAGTTTTATATTACTCTCCAACACACTTCCTCAAGTGAAAGCCCTATAAGTTTAAAATTTACACAGGCCCAAATTATCTTGTGCTATTAATTTTATCAAATAGAATAAAAATGGTGAGATTCAAACTTGTGACTACTTGGTCAATAAGACTCTGAAACCATGTAACCATCCCAATTCAAAAATTTAAGTTGTCAGATAAGGCTCTAAGTGTTGTGATAAAATAAAATGAAGAACAGAAACGAAAAAAAAAACTTGAGGCGTGTATAAATATTGTCCTTAAGCATATTACCTTAACACAAGGCTATCTTCCAGGAACTAATAAGTTTCTCCTCTAAAATGAGGGTTATAGAAACAACCAGATCAAGATCGAAAGAGAATACTAGCAAGCTTTGCAAACATAGGAAAATACTATGGTTTTTTCAGTACACCTTTATTGTAAGAGTGCATGGTATATATAGATTGCTAACATGTAACAACTAAGCAGAAAATAAATTAGAGAATGAAAGAGTTGTTACAACAGTTCAATAAATAAAAGTGCCATTAGGGAATTAAAGAGTTTTAGCTGTTAAAAAAGTTTTTAAATAAAAAAATTGTTAGTATTTTATGATTGTTAGAAAATTAATTTCAAGTGTTTAAAAAATTATAATTTCTGTTTAAGGGTCAAAAACAAATTATTACCGGAGATAAAAGGTTTAGAAAGTACAGGCGTTGCTTCGTATACATGAAGAGTAATTAAAGGTTTTCCTCTTGCTCGACTTAACCTTATACGTGCGAGCCCATTATCTTTTCCTTATTGGTTACTATCTCATATCAAAGTTCCCTATATAAACACTAAATAAAAGTTTTATTTTTCCAATATAAGATATAAAACTTTATACATACTCTATGTTTATAAAAAAGTATTTTTTTAATATGAAATAATTTTTTTTTGAAATATTCTTCATTGTACAAGATGGTAAAAGTATTTTTAACAAGACGCAATGGGACCTAGGCGAACTTAATATTTTCAGGTGAAATGGCAGGAGCATTGGTCCATACCGTGCCTGATCATATGCTGCACCATCCTTCCTGACAGCCAGTGGGTTACCTTACAATTTACAATGGCTAGAGTCCATACCTAAAACAGAGAAGCCCAAAACAGATCGCATATAACCATAACACCTCCCCCAAATCCTCGCTTCCCTTCTATCTATAAATACAACAACCTCCCATCTCTGCCCTTTATATTTCATTTCCTTCTTCTTGTAGTATAGTCACACTCTTAGCTCAAGTGGCTAACTTGCATTATAGTTCATGGCAGGCAAGGAAAAGAGTGAGACTCAGCTGCATGGTTGTGAACCTTGCAGATCGTTTGGGCAGAAGTGCAGCCATTTGGTGAAGAAGCAGAGGGGCAAATTCTATATCGTCAGGCGTTGCATAGCCATGCTTATTTGCTGGCATGAGCGTGAGCGCGGCGAGCCTTGAAGTATTGTCTCAAGAATCTTGAATTATATGTATCTATCTAGCTATAAGAGTGTAATTAATAGAACTACTTAATTTTATATGTTGCTATCATTATTTCGTAGTGTTCATAAACTCGGCTTCCTGTTATGAATTCTGGATCTATCCATCTGTTGAGTTAAATCTTAAATTAATCCATATATATTTCTTTTTTCTTTCCTTTTCTTCTCTGAAAATGCATGCTCCATCTATCGTAATTAACTTTCTATCGAGTTTATAGTGCTTAATTATTAGTTTTTCTGGAAACTGGCTGGTGTCAAATTATTAGTCTAGTTCACTAAATGGTTCCACGGTTAGCCTGATAATTTATAGTATAACTTTTTGCTCTTCGATTAGTCTCTGTTCCAGTTTTATTGCTCTTCGATTAGTCTCTGTTCCAGTTTTATTGCTCTGTAAGGTGGATCAGAACACAATATATAGTAGAAGAGTGTAATAACCACTCTCTTGTTTATTGAGTCAAGAAAAATAGCTTCCCCCCCCCCCCCCCCCAACTTTCCTCACAAGTCTCCGAGGGACGTAGACATCGGACTCGTCAGGTTTTCCCAGATTTGATTTTCACCTCTTTTTTATTTTTATTTTTTCTTGCTAACTGTTAATACAAAGGAGTTTTTTCCAAAAACAAATTATAAAGAAGAGACTTCAACCTAAAATCTTGCAATAGGACGGAGCATGAAAGTGCCGACTGAACTATATATTTGTTGGCAAAAGAGAGTTAGCCGTTCTCCTTTTTTTTTTTTTTTTTTTTTTTATAGTGCAATGGAAGTCCTATAATCAGAAACATTCAGTTTACACTAATTAATAATTATTATGCCCTCCACCCTCTAAATTCTATGTGATCCTAATTCAGACGACTATTTACTATATATATATATATATATAGGCCTTATGTTAAGGGAACATCTATTAGACAAGGGCAAGCATCAATTTTCGATCCTCCCATTTGAAGGTTTGTTTTTTTTTGTAGTGTTGTGTCCTGAAAACCCACAATGTTTTGCATTAATGTTTCTCTACAGGCAACAAAACATCAACGGTGGGGGTCGAACGGGAATGCTGTTCATACATCATGTCTTGACACTATTATTAAATTAATAATTTGGATTTCAGTTACTATATATAGTTGCATTCCAAAACAGAATAAAACTGGATATTAGAATGCTAAGTGATTATTTATTTTTGAATTTTAAAAACACTTTTGAAATATAAAAAAATACTGTTGCGATATTAAGAAAGTTAAGTGAATAATAAGAATTAAATAAATATTTTAAATTATAAACAGCTACATCTACATATTATAGATACAGGATCAAGGGGCAAGGAAAGAACGTTGAAAACCAAGCATGCGGAGATGCAATAATTGGGAGCTAATCGACAAGAGTTTGAAGTGAGAATTTGGACGTTAGAGAGGAGCTTCCATTTGTCATGCCTGAAAACAGTGAATCACAGTTCGAGTCAAGAAGTGATTAGTTAAGTGGCTCAGAAATCACATGCAACCCGTAAAGTGCACCTTTTGATGATATGACATGAAAACAATTGATTTAAACGTATCCCACCAAGGACAGGACACTCTGCTTGAATAAATGCTTGATTAATATTTTCAGGTGATGTATATGTTTAATTAAATAAATCAATAAAATTTACAGATGGATTAAAATACTCTATTTTGACATACATAGGAAACAAATTTTGATGTTTTTTCTACAAAAATAAATAAATAAATAAAATCAAACAACGCATCATCTATTTACTTAAATTTTTTAATATAAAAAAGATAGTTAGAAAATTAAGCCAATTTTTTTTTATATAAAAAGTCATTTCAAAAATACAAAATACAAAATATTTTATCATCTCAATAAACTAATTTTTCAATTAAATACATCCCTAAATCAGTTTAAAAATACAAATTCAAATTAGAAAAAAATCCCAACTTCAATATACTTTTTTCGACGAGATGAAAGTCTAAAAACATCTTAATAGGCCTCTTCTCGTATAAACACGTTGACATAAAAATCAAGCTTTTATTGTTGAAATTAGTCAACCAATAACTTTCTCTCTTCCTCTCTATTTTCTAACGAGTTTCTTTCTCATCTCCTAAGCCCATGGACTAAAAAAAATATGAAATTTTAAACTAAAATTAAAATTTTGAAAGCAAAAGGGACTAAAGTAAAGGAGAAAGGAAAATAGGTGGATTGAAAAGCATTTTTTTACCAACTTAGTACTGCTTGGCATTGTGGTAGCGGTTGCTTTTCAAAGTGATTTTTACTTGGAAATGCATCAAAATAATTTTTTTTTAATTTTTTTTAAACATATTTTTGAGATTAACACACCAAAACGATTCAAAAACACCAGAAAAAATAATTTTAAGCAAGAAAAAATCATATTTTTAAAAAGCACGATACCACCGTAAAAACAAACATTACCAATGAGACTAGCAATGTGTTTTTTTCATGTTGTAATTGCATTGCAGTCCTCTCTAATTTAATTTTATATTTCAACAATATTTTAAAACTTAATCTCATGGAGTTAGGTAAAAAAAAGATGAAATTAAAACATAATGTTTAAAAATGAAAAAAGAGTTGTTTCACAACGATAGATGACGCATCGTGTGCTTTCTTAGTTTCTGACCATTGGAGAGGAGGTTAGAAAATCGGACTAGGTTTTTTTACTTAAAAGTTTATTTTTCAACCAATCTTCACCTATAAACATCTAATTAATAACCTTATCATGTCAATAAATTAATCTTTTAACTTAAAATACCTATAAATTAGTCCAAAAACACAAAATCAAACTAGAAAAATTTTTTTTTTCTCAACCTTGATCTACTTTTTTGGTGAGATGAAGGCCTAAAAATATCTAAATTGATCTTTTCTCATCAAATGGAACCGGTTAGTATCAAGATTGGCCTTTTTTGTTATCAAAATATGATCAACCGATAACTTTTTTTTTCCTCATTGTTTTCTGGTAAGTTTCTCTCTCATCTCTAAAAGCTCATGGACTGAAAAAAGAACAAAATAAACTTTGAACCATAACTAAAATTCTACATGGATAGAATAAGAGAAGAAATAAAAAATAGGTGGGCCAAAAAACACTTGTTCACCAACTTTAAGAACAATCATGCATGGTGCTTTTCCTGTATTTACATTGAGATCCTTTCCCTTTTAATTTTATTTTTCACAATTCAAAACATAATCTTATAGAATTAGGTAACAAAAAGCATAAATGAGAAAAAAAATTAAATAATAAAATTGAAGGAAAAAAAATGTAAGGGAGTAAATTAAAAAAAGACATAAAGAATAAGATAAAAAGAATTAAGTTGATTCAATGTTCTTATAAACAATGATTCCAACCCAATACTTAGTATAGTAGTTAATTTAAAACTTAATCAAGTCCACCTCGTGAAATCTTTTATATAGTTTGCACATATATCTTAAATATAATTATTATAATTGATGCAAGATGTGAATTGAAAATCTTTTTCTAGAAAGAGATTCAAACACATCGGATGAAATTTTTTTATAACAAAGATAGGTATACTTTTAAATCTAATCATTGGATTTGACTAAAATTTTGTCAAGATGTTTTATAGGTTTAGAAGTTGTTGTTTGAAATTTTTATTTGTTTATTTATTTTTTGTTATTTTCATATTCTTTTCCTGTTTAGATTTCAAAATTTTAACATGATTTGGTTTTAACTAGCTATGTTAAGCACCTATTTAAACAGCTTGCAAGAATTATTGAATTCCACAATATTTCAAAACAAAATTTTTCTTTAACTTTGTGTCTTTTGAATTTTGTTCAATTAACATTTATGATCACTAGACTAGTTCAATTATTCAAATAACTTACTCGTATTAATTATTTTTTTATTAACATGGATGTTCCGGTCAGCTTGCGCGCATCTCGTCTAATTCCATGGGCTCTGGAGTTAATGACCATGTAAGCCTTCAGTGGTCTTGAGATTTATGGGACTCGAACTAGTAATCTTTAGAGAGCAAATCTATGACCTGACCAATTAAGCTACACCTCACATAGTTATTATTAAGAGGTGCTTGATTTTACTATACATGCTGATATGACCTTAATAAATATTATTTAGTTATGAAATGATTTTTTATATTTGTATAGGGCCTATATCACCAAATAAATTGTTATACTAAGTCAAATTATAAAAAAAAAATTATGATATGCATGTGTGATATAGGCTCCAATATAGAAAGACATCAAACAATGAAAAGTACTTAATTGTCACATAATTAGCATGCATAATTAATATAGAGACTTGTAGCTTTTGTTTTTTTTAGCAATTAGGTGAAGGAAAATGCTTGGTGCACTTACATTTTTTTTTAAAAAAATACTAAGTGATGTGGCATTTTTAATATTGAAAGGTTTTTAAATAATCGAATATAAAACTTATAATATTAATTTAGTGAAGTAATGGTAACTGTAGATTCTATTAACTGATAAATCATCAATCATGTAATACCACCTCATTTAATAAAACAATCTTAATAAAAAAAATCAAATATATGTGACCAAATTAGCAGTAAATTTAAAGATTTTACCTGGTTGATATTTAGCTGCCCCTTCTGCATGCCATATATATATATATATATATATATATATATATATAGCTGTCATTCACTCTCGGAGAGCTATACTTCATTATTCTAGCCAACTAGTCAATTTGGCTTGAAAGGCAAATATAAATGATCAGCCATGTTTCTAGGTAGTAGCTACAATCTTTTTTCACACTGTAAATTCTAAGGCATGAAAACAGATATTATCAATTTTCAAGAAGAATTAAGGTTTATATATAGTAAAAAAAAATATCAAGAGCAATCGTCAGTTTTTTTCTTCCTGTCCCCTGCATAGAAAGAGAGATCCCTGGATAGTTTTTTTCCCAGGGAAGATTTCACACGCCTATTTTCGATGGTACAACCTCAATGTTCTGGAGAGTACATGAATTCAGACTTCATCGATCTTCAGCCATGATTCGTAGAGTAAAATCACACGACGATAATGTGACGGAAAACGCTAGCAACGTACGTGTTACCCATGGAAATAACATAACCAAAAAGACTTGACACATGGCTCGGCATTGTCATGGAGGTTTGAATCTAATCTCTAGATATTGACCTTGTGATTCAAGACTTGACATGGCACGGCATTGTCATGGAGGATTGTTTCTAAGATTGTTGAGCCATAAGTTGGTATATATGAGAATAATCTTAACATTTTAAAAAAGAAAACAGAGGTTTGAATCTTAGAAAAGTACTGCCTGTTAAAACAAACAAAAACCAAAAACAAAATATAAAAACTCCATTGAAGGAGAGAGATGGAATGGGTGAAGCTGTAGCAACAGAGAGGGCAGCATTAGCATATGAAAAGCGGGAAGATACGGGCGTTGGGGTACATGGAAGTGTCAGCAGCCGACAGCGAGAATCCTTATGAGAAGGAACGTGAGGGATGGGGACTGAGAGAGGAGCACAACCCCTTACACCTACAGTCTGACGCCCAGTGCCCCCTCGTGCGGCCCTCCTGTATCGCCAGTCGGCCCTCCACTTTTCTGTCTCTCAGTCGGGCCCCATCCCATCTATCTTTTGACCTAAATCGGGTCATTTTACCCTCCATATCGTGCTTCATTTGTTATTCTATGATCTCACACGTGACGTCCATGTATTGGTCAAATTCAATTTTCATGTAGTAAATTTGAAACGAGACAGGAGGGTTTTTTTATGCTGGATTTTTTGATGTTTTTCTAGAATGTGACTGTTAGGAATATAATTATTAAGAATTAAATATCTGTATTTGGTTAAAATTAAAGAGTTTAAGTAATATTTTTTTTATTATATTTGGTTTATATAAAGAATTGATGAGAAATTTAAGCAAGTTACTAGTGTACCCTTATAACTTAAAGCTTATAAATCCAATAATAAATTCTACTTGATAATTAGAAATTAAAACTACTTGATAAGATGATAAATATATCAACAAATTATATAACATATATAAAGTAATTATAATTTTGATAATACAATAAGATTATTAAGATATATTTAATTGTTCAAATAAAATTATCAAACTCAATTTTAAATCAACTCAATGTGAAATAATTAAATTAAAAATAAAAAAATCAAGTGACAAAAAAAACAAAAAAAAAAACATTGGGGGTAACTATTGCAACCCACAATGAATTATGTCTTTATCTTATGTTGTATTTTTATTATTTTTTATTATTTTCTTTATCTTATATTATTTAGCGTGTTTATAATTTTAAATATCATTTCATGGTTTATCAAGAGTTAATTTTATAAAATCAAACTACAATTGTTAAATGAAAAGCAAAAGGACCTAATAAAAAGGATATATAAAAAAATACAAAGTTTGAAGGACCCAATAAAAAAAGATGCAAATAAAAAAAATGAGGTGACCTATTGTGTTTCCAAGGCCAAGGTTTTTTTTTAACTGTGGGTGTCTGGGTCAGTTTACACGTATTTCGATTAATCCCCCAAAACTTTGATGTTAACAATCATGTAAGTTTTAAGTGATCCTCAGATTTGTGGCACTCGAACTGGTGATTTCTGAAGAATAAACTCAGAGTCTGATCAATTAAACTACACTTTTTAGAATTAATTAAGTTTTTTTTTTTTTTGATTATCGTGGGTGTCCGGGCCAACTTGCACGCACCTCGACTAATCCCACGGGCCCTGAAGTTAACGACCATATAAACCTTCAGTGGCCATCATATGAGCAGCCATAGGGTTTGAACCTGAGAACTAAGAGGGAGCAAACCCCTTAATCCCAAGCTCTTACCACTAGGCCACCACCTAGATGGTTAATTAATTAAGTTTTTAATTATATTGGTTATTGATAATGTGTTTTGTGCACCAGGAAAACAAAAATGGAATCCAGTTTCAATCTCAATTTCTACATTTCAATTTCATAATTGAACCTCCTCATGTGCTATCTGATTTATGAGCTTTGTCGGTGAATTTTTAGATACTTGACGCCTAAATTATCAAAAAGATTCTTGCTGCAAGACACTGCACCGATAATAGGAATAATAGATGTCGAAGTTCTTCTATTCATGGTAGCTAGTTGGTTGTTGAAGTTTGACTTTAAATTGGACTTACAAAGATATATTACCCAAATACTCTAAACAACTAAAAACACTGGGGAATGCAAACGACCTAAACACTCTATTCATGGTACCTGAGATTGCCGTTTCAAATACTGGGGAATGCAAATATTTTCTACATTGTGATAGATAATCGAGCTGGTTACCACGCAGGACCGGTCCAAGGTCACGAGTCCAAGCGGGCACAAAATTATAGCAAACGACCTGTCATCAATCATGTTTTTTTTAAAACAAAATGGGCGCCAGACATGGCATGCAAGCCTAACCTCTTGGCCTGCTATGCGCACGTGGGATGGCTCTTTGATGTCTTTTTATTAACTCCTTTTTCTTTGTTTTTTCACACTTTGAAGATTTTTTTATTACATTCACTTACTTTTAATTTTTATATGATTTTTAAATATTATTATAAATTTTTATTTGAGATTTAATAAAGTATTATCTTTTTCAATTATTCTGTATCTAAACTAAAAATAATAATACTAAAAATAAATTGTTCATGAAAATTAGATTGAAATTGGTTTTCTATTATTATAATTTTTAAATTGATTTGAACTTGATTTTATCACAGTTATAATTTTTTTTAGCTTTCAATTACATAAAATATGAACATATTATTTTAAAATTGTTTGTTACCATACTTTATTAATCATAAAATATTTTTTTAAATAGAAACAATGATTTCATTTGAAAATATTATGTTGGTTAACATAAACAATAGATATGTTAAAAGAAAAACTTATCTTGAAGAAAAAAAATCAAAAAAATAATTTTTCAGATTTAATGATAATATCAAAGAATTTTTAAAAACCTATACATTTTTTTTTACTTATAAAAGGAATAATTGATAGATAAGCAAAGTTTTACACTTCTCTAGTTTTCTTTTACCCCTCTCATGAGGGGTGGGTGTTGCATAGGATATCTCAATAAACTATTAAGACTAATGGGGTAAAAAAAAAAAAAATTACTCGTAGCATTTTATAGATTAATTGAAATTGTACTTGTATATCAAGTTTTGAAAAATTATTATTTATATTTCGAAACATCCTCTTAAATAAATTAATAAAAATGGTCTAGTATCATTATATTTTATTTAATAAAAAATACCCTTATATTAAATATTACAATTTTATCATCATATTAAAAAAAAAAAAACCTAGTTAGCACCCTCATCTTTTTCTTGTCGTCCGAATCTGGGCATCCAAGCTCAACAATCCCCTAGAGAATTTGGATTTAGAAAAACTCAAATCATATTTTTGTACTCGATTTAAACATCTCAGGAACACCATCATTGTTGCCATAAGAATTGCAACCCAATCATATATGTGGTAAGGAGTTTAAACTAAATATTTCAAATGCTAGATTAGTTGCTAAAGAAAAAAAATGACATTGATTTCTTTGATACATTCTCTCATGATGTGACTAAGGTAACATTTGTTTATTGCTATTAATTCCTGATATACATAATTTGTTTATAAACCAAATAGATCTTAATTAAGATAATATTTCTATATGGAGATTCATAAATAAAAATATATATGATCAACCTGTAGAGTTTGTGATACAAGGTAATAAAAATAGGGTATGTAAATTACACAAAAAAAAAAAACTTTATATGGTTTAAAAGAAGAACCTAAATAATAACATGAAAATTTGATGCATGTTTACATGATAGTGGTTTCAAAACTATTGAATATGACAAATCCATGTGTTATAAATTTTTCAATAATATTTATATATGCATATATGTAAATGATCTTTTAACTTTTAGTTCTGACCAGAATATTATTGATAGTACTAAATTGTTGCTTCAAAGTTTTTTATATGAAAAATTTGGGTGAAGCAAATATAATTTTTCATATGAGAATTACTAGAACTTCTAATGGTTTTTTTTATTAATCAATCTCATTACATTGAAAATATCTTTAAAATATATAATTAATTTGTGAATCTATAGGTGCTATTTTTGGTTGTAATATGCATTTGCTTCTTATAAAAAATGATAATGGTGTTTTTAAGAATAATATTGTTGATCTTTTTACAAAAGCTTTAGCCAAAATAGAATCTAGATAGCATTAAGGGAAACAAGTTCTAAATTTTAAAAAATTATATAAATTACATACGAGGACCCTTATCTAATTGACTAGAGATGTCAAGATATTGGTTGAAAAAGAAGAACAAATTATAAGATTAGTTGATTAAAATGCACTAATTTATTTGTATCCATATGTATAGTGCGAGTGCATGTATCCTAAGATGAAATAAGGTTAAGTTTCTTTAATGAAACTTTTAATGTGTGATATATATAGTTCTTTTGGATTGGATGTTTGATCGACACGTACGCCTATCTAAACAAGGAAGTGGGGCCGTTTCTTTTGAGAAATGGATGAGTTCTTTAAATTGTTCGTGAAAGTCGAGATCAAGCACAATTAACGTCATAGTGTGCCTAGATATGACCTCATTGCAGAGTACCTATATATGTTGTGTGTGATACAATATTCATCTTCAAAAAAAAAAAGAAAAAAAAAAGAAGAAGCTTTAGTTCAAGACAAAGTTTATGCAATATATTTGTTTCCTTGTCCGAAATATATGGCTATTATTTTTGTATTAATAAATGGGGGCATTATTGTTAAAGTATTTTTATAAAAAAATAAAATTTATTAATGAGTTGTTAATTATAAGAAAATATAATGTTTTCTTGGTCTTTTTAATTGCATACAATTACTCAACTTTATATGCCATTTTTATTGCCATTTAATCGCATGCAGTTACAAAACATTAATTATATGCATTAATTATATTTATTTATTTATTATATTAGTACATCAAAATTATTAAAAAATTAATTTATAATTTTTTCAAATAAAATGTATTTTTTAAACTCATCCAAAAACATAAACTTTCCCA
The DNA here is from genome assembly GCF_951802175.1 of Populus nigra. Taxonomy (NCBI): domain Eukaryota; kingdom Viridiplantae; phylum Streptophyta; class Magnoliopsida; order Malpighiales; family Salicaceae; genus Populus; species Populus nigra. The sequence goes on from NC_084854.1 coordinate 16,923,264, forward strand.
CTTTCAAACACGCTAAAAACCAGAAATTACTATACTTGTACACTTTGAGTCATTCAAGGACTCCACATCGATGTAGATTTTGCAATTTCGATGGAGACCCTTAAAAACAATCAAATTGAGCTTTTGTGCAGCTTATATAAATAAATGTATGATTGATCATTCAGATGGGAATGCGAGTGTGTGTTTGGACCTCCATTATTTGGTCCATTCTTTATTTTTCAAAGGGTTTGGTTGTGAAAAGATGGCGGTGGACCCCCAACTTAAATTTTTTTTTTTAAAAATAAGCTATAATTTGATGTTTTTATGATTAAAAAGAAGGAAAAAAAACATAATACCATTATAAATCCCTTACAAAAACTATCACTCGCCCTTTTTGCCTTTTTTTTCTTTCAAACCAACTTCCTTTTCACATCTTAATCACAAAACAAAAGCCAATCGAAGTGAAACTCACCCTTAATTTTAGATATATTCTTTCCCATAACTACAAATTAAAATTATTATGATTCCGGTCATCTTTAATATATCTTTTAATAATTAAATTAAATAAATAAAAATCCACTTGCTCTTTCTCAACAAAAAATTGAAAAAATAAGTGACTCGAAGTCATTGAAGCAATCTCAGTGCATTGCTTTCCATTGATCAGGCTGAGCCACGTGACCTTATAGAGTAGCTGGACCCAAATAGGTAAACCTAGCTAGATATTATAAGGGGAGAAAAAGGAGTAGCAAGGTTTGGCCCCAGACATGATTGATATCTACGTGTATGACATGATATGATATGACATGATTTTCCCCTTGCCATTATTATTTGGCACATGATACTGATTTGATATATTTTTTTTTTTGTAGTTGCCGTTGTGCTATTTCTAAGGCGTTTGATTGTCTCTCCCTGTTTCAGAAAAACAAGGCCGTGTTTGTTTTGTTTCTAGAAAGCACTATCGTTTCATGTTTTTACCATTCGCAGATTACTAGGTAAAAACCTTCGAGGCATCAAACCATGTTTTCAAAGATCCCGTGAATTCCACAAGGATAGAGGAGAACAGGACATGAACATGGAGCATGTCAGTAGTACTGGTCACAAATGAAGGGCATCCGAACAGGCAAGGTGAAATGATCTCAAACAAGGGGTGGAGATAGAATTTTTAAATGAGTGGATAAATTACTAATAAATATTTGATATTATATATTATATAGATATGTGTTATATATAGAGAAATTAATTTGAAATGTATATACTAACTCATGTGAAGAAAATTAATTTAAAAATATTTTTAAAATAAAAAACTTATATTATAATTGTTCTTTTCGAGTTTTTATATTTTGAAATTGTTTGATAATGGCTTCATTTTTAATTTTATTAAAGATATTATTTCTCAATATATACAATTTAACTTTCATTCATTCTATATCTTTGAGGGATTGGTAAAATTATTGGCAACAATTCTTTGTTAACTTATTGTTTTTACAAGTGGGTTAAATATAAATATTAATATATTTTTTTAATTTTCTTTTATTGTGCCTCTAATGTTTTGAGTTGTTTAGTATTTCATTTTTAATCACTAGTAAGTTGATCACCATTATTTTTCATATGAAATTCATAATAAAATACATATTAATTTATCAAAACTCATTTCAATTCATATTCATATAATATTATCCATATACATATTAATTTAACAAATCCTTAAATTATCATAAACTCTAACATTTTTAATAACTAATTATAAAAAAATAAAACTAAAATTAAACAATGAAATAAATAGAAAAAAATGAAGGAAACTTACCTAAAACATAAAGTATAAAGCATAAAATGTTACTTACTTAACTAATTAATAGTTTAGGATTTGAAGAAAAATTTTGTAGAAGAGAGAGGGACATAAACAATAGTTCAAAAAAGAAGAAGAAGAGCTTGGATCAATTAATAACTCAAAAAATTTTTTAAACTTGTTAAGTTATTATATTAAAATTTTAATATAAAACATATTTTAAAAAAAATTAAGAGGGAATTGCCCCCTCTTTTCTCATTGTGGCTCCGCCACTGTCTAAAACTACGTTGATGAGAGGGGTTCGCGCGGGGGGCGCAGAGCTGGGAATGATGGGGAGATTGTGGCGCCGAGCATGAACCCTAAAAGTGCAAGGAGTAAAGGAGTACACATTAATCTCTAGTTTTTCATGTGCTGTTGTCTCCTGTGAAGTAGCTTAGTCTAGTCAAGAGAACAAAATTAGCCTCCCCCCAACCATCATTACCAAAAATATGTCTTTGGTGGCATTCAAACCTTCTAACCCTTCGTTTCATGCCTTGCTTTGATATTTTGGGGCATGACCCCTTATCTCCAGCATTCCTAAAACTTGGCCAACATCAAATTCAGACCGTTGGATTTGGACCTACCCGATCCGAAAACCAAAACCCTACCTGAAGAATGTACCGTGTAAAAAAGTATGAGACGGTCATTTTAACAAGTTAAAACGGGAGGAATGTCTACATCTACTAGTTATTACAAGTTACATTAATGCTGTAAAATGTACAGGTCATTTTTTGATGAATGCCCCCTGCGGCCATTAAAAATACCAGAAATGTTTCTAGTCAAGAAGAGAGTTATGAGCAGCAGCTTTCGGCTTCAAACTCCCCACGTGAGATGCGAATATTGTAAAGAAAGAGATGTCCAGTCAACAGAAAGAAAAGAAAAAGCTGTCAGTGTAAAGACTGCTAGTTGGCATAGATCTCCCACGAATGGAAAACAGCGCTTGCAGTTTTGTCAAGTTCCATTAAATTCTTCAACCTTGGTTTCTCAGGCTCACCTTATTGGTAATGAATATATGAAAAAGCCATCAGGCTTCATCAATTGTTAATATTCCAAGTTCCACTTTTTCTTTCTTTTTTTTTCTTTTTTTTTTTGTGTGTGTGTGTGTGTAAAGAGGAATTCTCAAATCTATCTTTCCCGTCTAATTAAAAGACAAATTATTCATGTTATAAATAAAGATTTATGAGAAGTTTATTTTTCTTTTGAACCCAAAGACTAAACAAGAAGCATATCCTCTTGAACCATCCAAAAAAACCCTTCACAGTTGCTATCCCACCACTTTAGTGGCTGATGACATGAACATGTCCAGCAATGGAGAAAAATAACATCAGAATCTAACACTGGGGGGAAATTAAAATTAAAATCTCATTTCTATATAGAGTTAGTGCGAAACCAAAGTAAAAAACTCAGATCAAAACAATAGTAACCATCCATTATAATTGCAAATGGAATCTAGTAGCGTTTGCAAATTATTGAGAATAAAAATCTGCAAAGACAAACGAGTTTATTTAGTAACACATCCTTGACAGAAAAAATATAATTGAAGCATTCTGGAAGCACAGTTGGGAGTATTATTTTTTATACTCCGAAAGGAAAATGTCAGCAGATTCCTTAAAAGAAAAGATAAAATCAGCAGCAATCCCTATGAATAATGTTATATGAGACAGGAGCTTTTGAATAATTGCACTCTCTGATCCTAGATGACCCAGCAATTTCATATCACTTATTTCATTGACTGGACGTATATCACCATCACTTATAAGATTCCATTTTGGCTGACCCACTAAAACCTCCTCATATTTCAAGCTAATAAAATTTTAGGAGTGTTTTTTTTTTGTCTTAGCAAAATTAAAATTTTTTTTTTTATCAAAATAACATAGATAAAAAAAATATATTTAGGAATATGAAACACATGATCAAGTTGTATATAGCATCTACAATATTCGAGTCATATATACCTTCTGTAACTCATTTATCACAAATTATATCTACGACTTGAGTGTCGCAGATGCCAATTGCGACACTCAAGTCGCGTATAGGATTTGCGACTCCTCTAACATACTCACCCTAGGAAAGTCTCTTTTGCCATTAACTCCTTGCTAAAAAAAAAAAACAATTCGCAAAATTCAAATAACTAATTTTCCAACATCAAAACACAATTCACATAAGCAGCACATAACATCTTCAATCATTAGTAGCAAAATTAGACGACAATTAACATAACATGACATTTGATTAAAATTAAACTAACTATACATATATCTATAATTCTCATAACATATAATAACATGTAACTATATCTAATAATTACCTTAGCTCGTACAAGGGATTGGAGCACTTGGGACGGGTCTGGAGCATCACTCTAACTCGAGGACGAGTCTGTAATATCCAGGTAAGTGTGAGAATCAATATCATCTCAACTCGTGGATGGACCTGGGACGCTCGTGGACGAGCCTGAGATGCTTGATGATGGGGCTGGTATGCTCGTGAATGGACCAGCATCCCCAACACTCCTACAATAAGCAATCCCATCTTCCGCTAATGTCACTTCAAGACGCTCAGCTTCCTCAACCTCTTGAAGTCCATGACGATATAAGTTGAGCGTAATGTTGGCCATAATACATCTCATCTCATTGACACCTTCACGGATAGTCATTGCTGTTTTCTGAGCCTCCTATATTAAGTAATGAATATACATACATTAAAAATCAATTAGTAGTCATCATCCATAATAAAATTAATTCAATATTTAATAAATGTTGTATGTAAAACAATATTGCATACCAATCAATTTTTTCTTGAATATCATGGCGCATAATGCATAGAATTATATGGACACCTCGAGAAACGTGACCAGGTAGGTATAATGAAATGGCGTGTAATAGACATATATCATCTCATGTAGGTATCTACATAAACCGTCGAATGTCGCTCCTCAAAAACATGATCTCTCCTAACATTATAAAGATCTAGGTAAAATACATGAATCACCAATCAATTCCCCTCGTGCTTACCCTAACGACTAATATTGTGTAGCTCATTATCGGTGTTAGTATAATCTGGTATATGTTGAGATAGTCCAAATTGTCACATTACCCAATCTAGATAACACATTTCAACAATGTCGAAGTAGTGTAATGAGACCTATGCTAATGAAAGGTCAGATCCCTCATAGCATATAGACGAAGCTGAAATTATCAAGTTCTTTGTGTATGGAATCCATATAACTTATCAAAACATATAGAAGACATATATTAGATAACAAACCAAAAATAAATAATTTACGTTCAAATAACAAAAAATTCAATACATTTATAACTCATATCTAATGTGGTTATTGTGTGTCTGACTCATCCCAGTAAAACTTGTGGACATGAGTGGGATTTACCATAAAATATCTAGCCCAACACCATCTGGCATGACAAGCCACAAAGTTAGTACATTTTTTACATTTAATTTATATAAATGACATGCTAACTAGAATCAATTTTATTTTATTATTACCTAGAACCAATGGATAGTGGCCTCTAATTGATAATATCAAACATATTATTACCCCAACTCTCTGGATGCCTGATATGAATGTGCTCTCATGACCAGAGTTATATTAATTAACATTAACAATTATAAGTTAGTATTTAAAATATCATTAATTCTAATAATCAAATAATTTGAAATAAATATACTTGAAGAAATAATAAACACTCAGCAATTTGTTTTATCATTTTTAAACATGCTTTACATAGTTGCAAGTATAGATATGTAAGCATGACCCCCTAGTTGTAATTAGAAATTGCGTAGAAATCTTTAAGTTAAGTAAAAAAAAACAATGGTACTACATTGATAATAGTACTTGTGAAAATAAGACCTCCAAACATATGTAATATGTATGTCTGAGCATACATAATCAACTGGTTCTCTTTTGCATCTGCTAGAAGGTCTTAAAATTTATATACAATCATGTCAATTTGATGTAGTCACCCATATAAACACTGGTTAGAGGCACCCGTAATAGGCAATTACATAAAGTATCTATGTCAATTGACCCTCCACGGCTTGTCACAGGAGGTCCATTTATCAAAAGACCAGTCAGCATGGTGACATCTTAGAGTGTAGGTGTCATCTCACCAATATATAGACAAAAGGTGTGTGTTTCACGCCTCCTTCACTCAACCAATGCTGCAACCAATGCTGCAATCAATGCGTGGTCAAGATATATGTCATGTAGTTAGCTAATCTCATAAAAACCAGCATCAATAACAAATGAGTGGACACACTCATGCAACTCCATCAAGGTATGTTGTCAAGGTGTTACATGATCACCACCCTGAAAATTAAGCAATTTAGTTATTTAAACAATTAGAATTTCTAATATTTTAATAATTTTAAATGCTTAATTAGAATATTTATCTCACATCTCCACTCCAAATATCATTGGAACGATGCTAATCATGCACATATAAAACTGGCTTATCATCAGGATTTGCCTCAACAATAAGGTGGTCCTGCCTGTCGACACTTCTAGAAGCAGTTGAACCTCCTCTAGTCCGAACCATGTCTCCCTCGAGGTCCTATATAAAAATTATTAGCCTTTGCAATACAATTGAACATCTAATTAGTTAAATTAAAAACAATAATTGAAGTTTACATAATTCAAAACAAATACAAAAAAAATAGCATTCATTGTCTAGTTTATTAATATCTAAGGGTTAATCAAAATTCATAATTTTTCAACAAAATCATAACGGTAATATAATTGGTTAAAACCTAAATTCATCAAATTAATCTGTAAACACCTACATTCATCAAATTTCGCTAACATAACAAAATTATCAATCAAATTCATGTATTTCATAGTTAATATTATTGTTTTATATGTAATTCAGTGTAATCCATAATTTAAAATAATTTCATAGCTAAATCAACACCAACTCTTTCAAAATAATTTTGTTAATTCACAATCAATAACAACCCAAAATCCTTGATTATTTTACAAAAAATAAAAACATAATTATCAACTCAAATCACTTCTAATTAACCTAATCCCTAATTCAAAACCTTAGCATTCTATAAAATCAAATTAACACACATTAGCATAAATTACATCAAATTGATAAAGGAAAAGTGTTCAATATACTTTAAAATATAAAATGTGGGTGGTGATGGTGATGGTGACCGGTGATGGTTGTTTTGGCTGAGAAATGGATGATTCATGGCGGAGAGAGAGAGAGAGAGAGAAAGAGAGAGAGAGATGGGTGATCTTATATTGTTCTGGGTTTCATGGTGGGGGGAGAGAGGAAGTTTGCTAATGGTGGTGAGAGGGGGGGGAGAGAAGGAAAGAACGAGGGAAAGGGTCTCTAGGTATAAAATTCAATTGAAGTCGTACATGCTATCTGTGACTCGCATGTTGTAAATGTTATCTACAAAGTATGAGTTGCTAATGGCATCTATTAACGACTCGCGTGTTGTAGTTGCCATCGGGGATTTATGAAACTATGTTATATCCCCAAAAATTTTCTTCTCTTTGTTACTTTACCAAATTTTTTTCTTAATTATGCTATAAAACAAAAAAAAACCTAGAGTTTGGAAGTGATAGACCGCAGATTTCAAAAATTAAAAAACCATGATATCTTCAGTTTATCAATGGACTTTCATTTTATCTTAATAATATTTGTTTCTTTTGCTTCAAATGCCACAAGCCATTATGTGTGAAGGAATCACTACTAGAAAAATATCAAATAGCAATGGAATTACCAATGGAATATTTTCCATTGGTAATTTTCGATTAACAAATTATGAAATTGTTTATCATTAAATCATTAAAATAAGACGTCATTATTGGTCTGCGAATTGACCACTTTGTTTTTCATCGTAAAATTCCATCGATAAATTTAAAAGTGTTATAATCGATATCAGCCTCATTCTCCCCTTCTCCTCCTCCTCCTCCTCCTCCTCCTCCTTTCTTTGAACTGTAAATCAAAACAGTAGCCCCTCCCACCTATTTTCCTCCAAATCTAGGCCTCATCATCACAAATTCAACCAGTCAACACTCTATAGTGTTAGCATTATTGTGTTGGTACTATTTTTTCTAAATATTCCCTACACCAAGTAAACAAACCTACCAAGTTATGTTTTAAGATAATGTATTAATATTTTTTTAGTATTTTTAATGTAGTTTGCTTGTCTATTTAAGTGTTTTACAACCTTTTTATATAGAATTAAAGTGATTTACATGTTAGGGTTTGTTTGTAATTTGGGGAAATTTAAATTTATTTGTAATTTGATGAAATTGATTTTGAATTTGATTTTTCAACTTAGGTGTGTTATAATGAAAGAAATGACAGGTTATTTAATGGGTGACAATCACATTTTGTCAATTTTATTGTTATGTTGAAAATTTTAGGGAAATTTATTTTTTATAGAATTGATAACAATTAAATAGTATTAATTTAGATTGAATAAGTTTGAATTAAATAAATGATAGATAATTAGTTGGTATTGATTAATTGTTGTTAATTGGATTTATTTAGTTAACATTTTTACATATCATTACATTTTTTTACAACAAAAATAATTGGTTATTAGATTGTGAATTTACTTTTAATTATCAAAATTGAATTTTGAATTGATTGTCACATTATTAAGAAATATTGTCATTATTATTCTATATAGGTTTCCTAAATATTGGATGATCTTTTTTTATGTAACGAGATTCTCGTCAAATGTTGTATAGGGAAGGTTATTGTAAAGGGGTTTAGGGTTTTATTAATATTTCTCTTTTAAATCTAAATAATATTAGGGGAGGTGACACGACCAAAGAGTTGATATCTTATCACAAGTGCAAGAGTGTCAAAGTAATAAATAACCCGACAAGACCGAGGTCGAACTACAGAGAGGTAAATTGTATAAATTACAAATAAAGAGAAAGATTTGAAGAGAATGATAACAGAAAAGGAGTTGAAGAGAGTTTTGGGAAGTGATATTGATGTAAGGATTAAACAATAATAAAATAGATGTCAAGATTAGAGGATCCACTAATGGTATTTCAAATAAATATAATATAAACTATTTTTATTACTCAATTGAAAACCACACACAAAGGAGGTTCCAATAGGATGATTTATCGTTATTAGCTTATTATAAATTATTAACATGATCATATTAATCATCTTATCTAAGTAACACCATACTTATAAATATCATCAAGCATTCATGTTGCTAGCTTATGTTAACAACAAATCAAGTTCCTATCATAACAACGATGTCGGCCGAAAACTATGAAGGATCAAACATTTGATGTACCAAGTGTTATGCAACACAAATCTAGATTAACCATTTAACAAGCAAGGTATTAAGAATTAGTAAGATAAAAAGATAAGAAATGTTAATAACAATCTTTCTTGGATATAAACATTAAAGTCCATGTTGAGTTTATATTATACACATTCTAACACCATTAGTGAAACCTTTTCACCTTGACATAATTAACTTAGCTAAACATAATGAAGAATAAAAACATAAATAAACAATATAAGAACATAAACATGATATAAGCTAACTAAGTATAGGAAATGAAATGAAAAGGCATAAACAAGAGATTAATATAGCATGAAAGAAAACTTGAACATTACAAAGAGAGAAAGCAAGAAAATGATTTTGATCTGAATACCAAGATGACTAAATACATGGCAAATGCCTCCTTTTATAAGCTAAAATTTGAAACTATTGATTGGTTGACAAACTATTTAGTTGGTGGCCAACCATTTATTTGGTGGCTAGTTTTTGACATTGTTGGCTGCTGGTTATTGACATTCTTGGCTGGCCAAAATGTCATTACTAACATCAGAATTTGAGCTCTTTGTTCCATTAAAGCTGTGGTCAATTGTCTTAGCTTTCCAACAAAAAAAAGCAGAGCTTATTTGGACTTCTAGAACTCAAGATATGAACTGAAAACTGAACAGTATCGGAGCTGCAGGATAGATTTTGACTTCTCCGTTGTTGCTAAGATTTGAACTTGAAAATGATAGAATTGAGTATTGTACTCCCATGAAATTTTTAGGTCTATGTCTTAGCTTTCCATCCATATAAAGCAGACCAAAATCCAAGGTCTACAGCTCTAATTATGATCCAATAACCGAATGGTGTTTCAGTTTGGAATTGAACCAGCATCTCTTCTCTTAACTCAGTCCTATTTTTTTCTCTTCACTTTCAATAATTAATCACATCAATCAATCCTTTGAATTGTGAGATATACCTACATTAAAAACAAGCATTTACCATAAATTAAAGATATATTATATTATCAGATTTGTTATTATAAAACATGTTTTAGTTAGGGAATTTAATGATACTTTAGTGTAATATGATGATATAAAGCCTTAATGAGAATGCACTTTTAAGTACTAATCAAGAGGCACAATTAGATATCCATGTTTGAAATGTAAAAACAAAAAGTTTCACTAATTAGATGTTGTGATGATGCATCTTCTAAGAAAATGGTTCATTGAGAAAGACTTGTGTTGATTTGCACATGAAGAACTATTTGTTTCTTACAAGACCATGTTAGAAAGGAATGTTGGCTCAACATCTAGTTATAGCAACAAACATGAAGTTGTAGATGATAAAAATAGTCATTATAAGAGTATGGTAATGGATGCAATAATAATTAATCATTGTTATTTAAATGAAGGTTCATGTGTAGATGAAAAACCAAATATAGATGTAGCTAAGTTTTTTGAACTTCTAAATTTTTTTGATAAACCATTATGGGAAATTATCAGTCATTGCATGTGTTTAACATCAAGTCTACTTATGGTATGAGTGATGCCGATTAGGATAGCATAATGTTGCGATGTCGCGGTCGCACAAATTAGTTACCCTAGCTTAAAACACACAAGATAGTATAGAGCAAGCAAGGGGTCGATCCCACGAGGAAGGTTTAGTTTGGATTTTTATGCTATACGTTATGCAATTGGGGGGGGGGGGGTTGATTTGCAATGATCTAAACTATGGTAGAAATTAAAATAACAAACAAAATCAATTGAAACTAAAATATATCAAGAAAACAAACCTTGGTCGCAAGCACACGTCCACCTACAAAAATCAGAATCGATCCTTGAAACGAAACTTTAGTTTATATTCTGAATTTTTTATCTTTTCTTAATATTGGTTAATTAACGAATCCGCCGTATAACTAACCCTAACCAACAAACAATCACAGTGTCCGCACTAATGATTTAATCCAATGGCAGCCTTAAGATCTAGATAAATTCATTAATCTTAACAACCAAGTTGTCAGCTTGTGTTACATTTGATCGAATGTTCTCTCTAAGTTTAATAACGTAGTTCCGATATAATTATCAAGCTTAGTTGCTTCACAAGTTTATATACCACAACTCCGGTTTTGATATCAAACTTAGCAATAGATTGTTCACAATAATAACTTAGAGTTCGCTCTAGCAATTAAGATAAACAATCATAGGAAATATGCATAGAAAAACAAACATACTTATTCATAATACAAACTGAAAATAAATGGAAGAATAAATCTCACAGTTCTTGAAATCTGAAGGTGTTTGCATCCTTGCAACCAAGAAAACGAGCTTAGCCTTACATATCTATTGAACAACTACTCCTAAAGATGAAAGAATACATGATTTCTAATTTGTAGATTGGAGAGTTTGTGTTTCTTCTCTTATGGCTGCCACCCTTTTTTTTTTTATTCTACTGCACTCTCTCTCCCTCTCCCTTGGCTCTCTTAATAGCATAAACTTAGCTGTCTATTTATACATAAATTGTAAGTAAGAAAAATCAAAGTTCAAGTGTGAACATCAAGAGATGGTGGTAGTGTGAAGGCGACTGGCGGCTGGCAGCTGGTTTGTGGTTGGTGATTTGAGGTTGGTGGCTGCCTTCCTTGACCTTCTGGATTGATTTACTTGAGGAGCTAAATTGCTGAAATTAAAACTTGGATGTCGGTTTGGATGCTTCGGGATGTAATTTGGATTTGTTTCTTCACGAAACCTGTTTGCTGGCAGAATTCAGTTATCATCTTTGAAAACTTATATCTCCCTCATATGACATCATTTTTGGCTAACATTTGGAGTGTTTATAGACCTTTTGAGTCAGGAATCCAAAACAATTGAGTTTGCATCAATTGGATATCTACAGCTCCAGATATTGAATTTTGAATGGACAAAGGTCAACACTGGCAGAATGCGAGTTTTGACTTTGAAGGATGTGATTTCCATGCTCTTTGTATTTTTATTTTTCTTGACTTATATTTCCAGAAAGGTATGGATGTTAGCTTTCTAATGTCACTGGAATCACTTCATTTCGACTTCTAGAACTCACGCTCTACACAAAACATCGACCGAGGGTCAAATATATCAATTACCTCAAATTTACTTCTTTTTGCATCTTTCATCTAAAAGTGCCTTCAAAACATAAAACAAAGAATAACAAGACATTTTATACATAAAATATAGGCAAAACACTAGTTAAATATGGATGAAACTATCGAATAATATGGTTACATCACATAATCAAATGAAAAAAAAAACAATTTACTTGAAGATATGTTTTTTTTATCTTTATGTTTTCTTTTTATGAAAAAAAAACATTATGGTTTTATAGCATAATCAAATAGGAAAAAAAAACCCATTGCACATGTGTTTAACATCAAGTCTGATTATGGTATGATTGAGGTTGGTTATGATAACACAATCAAATGGGAAAAAAACATTTTACCTTAAGAAAATATATTGAAAGAGAACTTTTATGTTGTAAAACCCATGATGAAACCCCTTGACCTTGGATACCAAAAAATTGATATGTGCCTAAAAATTTTGCATGTTGTACTACAATGCAGATATAAATTTACTCAAGTGCAAAACATGTGGATATACTCGATATAAATCCAATACAGGTAGGGGAAGGACACTTATCGCATATAAAATATTGAGATACTTCCCTATTACTCCTAAGCTGCAAAGGTTATTTGTCTCCAAAGACATTTGAGCACATGGCATTATTCACATGATACGGATGATAGAGTCATGGTGCACTCTTTTAATGGTGAAGCTTTGAATTAGTTTAATAAGGTGCATCCTCAATTTTCAATAGAATCATGAAATGTTCATTTTGGTTTATGTACAGATGGGTTCGATCCATTTAAGTCTTTTGTTACTCTATATTCTTGTTGGCTAGACATACTAATAGTCTACAACTTGCCTTCGAGGATGTGTATGCAGTATGAATTCATGTTCTTATCTACAATCATACCCAGTCTTCATAGACCAAGTAGGAGTATATGTTTTTTACTTTAACCATTAATTGATGAGTTAAAAATAGTTATGGCCATTCGAGGCTTTGACTTATGATGTCGCAAAGTAATAGAACTTTCAAATGAAGATAACTTTGATGTGAACTATAAATGAATTTTCTATGTATATGATGGTTTTGGGATGGAGCACAAATAAAAAATTAGTGTGTCTATATTGTATGGAAAACAATAATGCCTTTACCTAAACAAATGGTGGTAAAGTTTCCTTTTTCAATTGCTACTAGAGGTTCTAGCCATGTCATCATCGATACAAAAAGAAAACATAAAAGACTTTCTAAAAGGTAAAGCTGAAAAGGATGTTGCACCGCCGGTACTATCAGATGAAGAATTGTATGATGTAGTTTCGTAGTATGAGAACATTGTATTTAGTTTTCAATTTGATAAACAAAAGTTTCTTGGTTTTAGTGTGATCCATAATTGGATAAAGCATAGTATTTTTTCACAAGCTTTCTTATTGGAAGAGTAATGTCCTCCGCCTTAATTTAGATGTCATTCATATTGAGAAAAATATGTTTGAAATTTTTTTAACATGGTCATGGACGTCAAATGAAAAACAAATGAAAATATAAAAGCTAAAATAGATATAACTTTGTATTATGATCATCAAAATATGGAGTTGCTTAATGATAAGGCATGTGTGACAACGCTTATAGTGATATTTGCCTTCGATAAAAAAGCACAATTTATTGTCTATGAATGACTAAAGAGTCTATAATTTCCTGATAAATATGCTTCGAACATTGCTAGATTGGTAAATTTAAAAGAATACAGATTGTATGGTATGAAGAGTCATGATTACCACATGTTTATGCAAAAACTCATTCTAATTACATATAGGGATTTATTGTTAAAAGACATATAAGATGCACTCATAGATATTAGTTATTTTTTAAAAGATGTTTGCTCGAACAAATTGTGTCCACAACACATGGAGTAGCTTGAAATGAACATGATTAAGAAAATTTGTAAACTTGAGATGACCTTATATCTGTTTTTCTTTGGCTTAATGGAGCATTTGCCTATATATTTAGTGTATGAAGTGTCATAACCCAATTTCATGTCCTTTAAAATTATTTTATATTTTTTCCTTTATTTAAAAATTAAAAAAAAATAAAATCCAAAAATATTCTTGGGACATAAATAAATGACCTTTTATGCTGTAACAAGTCAAAACACCAAAAGGATAGTCATATTGGAATATTATTAACAAGACGGGCTCAAAGAAGATTTAATTGAAGCAAAATTAAATTTGAAAGTCATTTTAACCAAAATTAAAATAATTAATTAAATTTAAGGCCTTAATTAAACTTCTAATCAGCTTATTTAACTTATTTAAGGACTTAATTGAAATTAAGTTTGAAAGAAAAATTTACCAAAATCAGAATTAATTCATTATAAGAATTTAATTAAACTTCTAATGGGTTTACTTGACTTAGTATAGGACTTCATTGAAGGAAAATGCATGTGCGAAAATTTGTTCTATTCAAACATAACATTGAATTATTGATTATGTGTTTATATATTGAATTGTTAATTAATTAATTTTCAGGTTCATAAATATAAAAGTTGAGTGAACAATAACTTCAACAATAAAATCATCAATAGAAGTGCCCTTGTTTCAATGGAGTCAGCTGAAAGAGCATCCTGAATGGATGTCCGTGGTTGAGGCTTGGTGAGAAAAGTTTAAGGTTAGTATGTGTGTGTGTGTGTGTGTAAAATCAATACTTGTCATTAATAAAAGGTTTTTTTTATTTAGAAACTAATTATTTTATGAAAATGATTGCAAGGAAAAATGTTGGTAAGACAAGGCAAACTCTAGGACGGCAAGGCAAGTCTGAAAAAATCACAACGCTATTAGGTAAGTTTTAACACGAAAAGTAGCTATGAGAGATATCTAGAGTTCTTCACATGGAAGGTTTTTAGGAGGCGTTCATGGAGTGGGTCCTCAAACAAAAACAAGGAAACTCATGGTTTCATTAGCAAGCATACCAGCAAGTTGTTTCCTTTTCTAACCATGCAAAGCATTTGTTAAGAGAACTTGTTTTATTTTTAAATATTTTTCTTAGAATGGTAGTTATTATTGGTGATAATATGTAACTAATTATTTATTTTATAGGATACATGGCTTGGGCGCGAGCCAACTTTGATGGAGTTATAAATAGAAACACATATATGGAGGAAGGATAGAAAAAAAAAGGTGCAATAGTTTATGGACAGTCAAGCTGAGGTGTTTATTATAAGTTTTAAACCTTTTGTGCATTGTTTTGGATGAATTTTTTATCTATATCTTTTACTTGTATATTTTGTTGTGTAAGAACAATATAACATTGCCATACATGTCAACTATGAGAAGGACCATTTAATCCATCCAAAATACAATCCGGAGTTGTGGTTGAAGGCTAAAGCAACTGGTGGACTCGATAGAAATTGAGTTTATGGTAACTTTATGACTACAACCCGAAATACGAGGTCGGGTTGTAGTGTCTCAAACATAGACACCCCATAATCCATCACAAATCAGCCATCATGAATCATTAAGGAGTTGGTTGAAAAACAAATTAGTGCTTTGAGGGCCGAAATGGAGATAAAGTATGAATAAAAAAGGCAACAATGGGTGGAGATGATTACATATATGTTCAGTCATTATCCTCCTCCTTACTGATCTCCATGAAATTTTCCACTGTTTCCCCCTCCACCTCCACCTCCACCTCCACCTCCACCTCTATCTGCAGCCTTTTTTTTAATGTTTATAATCATTTGTAATTCATTTTTATAGTTAAATTAATAATATTAAATGTATTCTTCAAGTTATATTTTTTTATTTAATGTTGTTTAATGCTTCTTCAATTCAAATTATGTTGCTAGCATTAAAAAAATAAATTAGTACACCACCAAAAGAATCACCGATAAATATAAGAACCTAATTGGTTATTCTATCGGTACAAGATGTCAATTTTCATTGGAGAATTATAGAGAGCAACTAAATGTTTTGATGTAGACCAATGACATCACCAACAGAACATGGTTGTCGGTGATTCTATCAGGTATCTGTAAAAAAGATGCAATATATTACTAATGATTTATATGTTTGAGATCCATCGGTAACATATACCGACTAATACACTAACACAAATTGGTCATCGTATATTTTTATCACCGAGAAGAATATTTTATTAACCTAACCATTAGTGATTAAATCAACAATGAAATTACCGACGGATATGTAATCATTGATGCGATACTAGCCGACAACACAATTCCATCAAAGAATCTGTCGAAAATATTTTTACTAACAAAAACACAGCTTTGACACCTATGGAATATTCCATCGATGTATTTCAATTTTCTAGTAGTGACTAGAGTAGCACATGAATTATTTCATTCCATCAGGTGCCTTTCTATATATCTTCTTTTATTGATATCCCATTTTTCTCCCAAGAAATTACTTGCCTATGATTTGGTTTTCATAAAGTATGGTTATATTTTGTTCAACAAACTAAAACGTGAACACAATAGACAATACTACTAATTTCTCCATTAAATGATCTTAAAATAAACAAAAAAAAACCTTGGAGGAATTGCACAACTTAAGCATTAATGAGTAAACAAGATGGATTTATATTTCTATAGACATCTAAGTTGTCTTTAAATAAAATTGGAAACTTAATTAGTAACTAATTTACAAGTCATTGGCAATTGAAAAGAAACTTAATTGATTTATAATCTTACTGATCTAATAAAATTATCAATTAAGTCATTCAGGACAAGGAGAAGTTATTCAGCGTCCAATAGGTTATATTGGTATTAGAGTAAGTTGGCATATTTGATGGATGAAGGTAATGGTAACAACTTCTCACCTCACAATGTAGGAGTGTAGGCCATTTAGGGTACTGTGAAGGCTCGAGAGGTCATATGAAGAACCCTACCATAAATATTTGATTAACGAGAGCATTCCAAAGTAAACTTAACTGAGCAGATGGATTAAATATAAGGGGGGAGGCACCAATATGACTTATAATAAGAAAATGGATGTAATTATAGACTTGTCTTGGGATGATCAAATCCTAGATCTATTCCTGTAAATTCTTATAGGCATCATATCTATTTAGACAATGATATATATGACAAGAGATACACTAAAAATTTAGTTCATAGTAGGGGTGTTCAAAAAAAACTGATCAACCAAGATAACCAAAAAAATCAAACCAAGAGGAAAAACCAATTAAATGAATTTTTAAAAGCATAAAATCTATTCAGTCTGGATCGATTTTGGTTTCAAAAACTAAAACCATTAAATTGAACCAGACATTGCCCAAAGAATCTATTAACTCTAAAAATAAAAGGGTATAAATATTAAACACTTACCACCAATTAACCTAACCCTAAAATAGCCCCCCCTTACAAAACAGTTGCCGCCCAGCAAAATCATCTATATGCATCTACTCTACCATGTCTCATAATCCCCCCTTGATCATCTCTTGTTTTTTCCTTTTCCTTTTACATTTGCTCTGTCATATCTCATAGTCCCCTCCTCTTATTTCATCTTCATCTGTCATATCTCTTTATCTCGAAAGCCACTCGCACCATCAAGTTGGACCAAACTCACCTCTTCATCTTCCTCTAACTTCCTTCCTCTTGTTCTCTCCTCTTGTTTGAAGACTTCTCTCAAAGTTAATCTTCAATTTTATCTTATAATTAGTGGTGGCAATATACAAACTAGGAATCATTGAGTCAGTTGATTCTTTGAAATTCTATAAGATATTATATATATGTTTTGTTGACCTTTGAGACATTTCATGGTTTGTGTAATGAATTATAAAAATTAAGAGTGTTAGAAAAATAATTTTGTTGTTAAGCATAATTAATATCATGTTTTTAGCTCTTTTTTAGCACAAATACTTATGATTTATGAACTAATAAAGCAGTCTTAACAAGCTTCAATGAAACCTATACAATGTTATACTCTATTGCACCAAGAGTAGCAACAGTAATTATCTCCATATGTTGTCATGCTTAGATATTTCTAGATGAATTATTCAAGAATGTTGGGATTAGGTTTCCCGATTTTATACCAAAAAAATCAGCATTGACCAAACCAAACTGGTTCGGTTTGGACTGGTTTTTGATTTGGTCCGATTTATATTTTCTAAAATCAGTATATCTTAGTTCAGTTGGTTTTTTTAGGACAAACCATACCAGACCGTGAACAACCCTTGTTCATAATCAAACTTTTCGTATACATATTTTTAATTTTGATGAAATTCCTTTCTTTCTTTAATAGGAATCTTCAAATAAGAGATTTATTGGATGGTTGTTAGAGTTTCAAACTTAATTTTATTTGAACAAGACTTTGTGTTATCAAAAAGTAGTATGTGTCATACACAAACTTACATGTGATGTTGAAAATTGGTGGTATGATGTTCTAGTTGATTGAGTACATATTGATAAGCCTACATTCCAGCATGGCAAAGTTTTAAAAAAAAATTAATTTTAGAGTTTGTACAAATAATTAACAAGAGATTGTGTACAAGGTACATAAACAATTAAGTTATTATTAGTTGCCTTTTGTTTAATTCTCACTAATAACAAGAAGGCAAAATATAGAGGAGAGGTAGCTTGAGATGGGAATTGTTCAAGTCAATAACAAAAAGAAGTTGAAAAGAGATTTCATTCTCAACTCACACATACCTAGTGTTCTAGCTCTATTGGCCAATATTATTAATGGTGAATCAGTTTCTCTAGCTATAATTTATTTTTGAAGAAGAAAATGTCAGAGAACCAATTCAACCTAAAAGCTTAAACTATTAGGTGAAGTCCTAGGATATGATTTATATTATTCTCTAACACACACCCCTCAAGTGAAAGCCCTTTGAGCTTGAAACTTGCACAGGCCCACTTTACCTTATGTTTAATTTTTTATCAAATAAATGGGGAAGGTGAGATTCGAACTCGTGACCGCTTGGTCATCAAGGCTCTGATACCATGTCAGAGAACCAATTCAACCCAAAAGCTTAAGCTATTAGGTGAGGTCCCAGGATATGATTTATATTATTCTTTAATAGAAAAGGAGTCACAATTCTTGTCATCCTTGAAGGAATAACCTAAAAAGGAATGGATGAAAGGTGATGTTATTTGTTAATTACATCTTCAGCAAGCTTCATGTTCTTAATATGACTGCAAAGAACCTTAAGACACCTAACTTCATTTAGATCATCGATATCCATTTACCTATCAAATCTCCAAAACCTTCTTAGAGTAAGGTAAATGTTATTGGGCAGATTTTTAGAGCCAATTATAATAACATGTGCCCATGATTTTAGGCTATTCATGAGTGTTAAAAGGAGGAGTTAGGATACAATCCTTCTCTCAACCTCTTCATTCTCTTCTCTTATTTGGGAGCAATCGAATCAAATTTCTCGATAAATATAATTGAAGATGCACTTTTCTGTGTTCTCTCAAATGCTTTTCTTATATTGTTTTCACTCTTTTTAACCAATTTTAACATGATTTCAAGTCCATTAATATAGAAGAAGAAAGCATCAATTTCATTAGCAATAACTCAGGCAATAATAGTGTTCCTATAACATAGACGTTGATGTAGGTGCTTCTAATCATTTAGATATAGATTTGCCATAATTAAGCTATATGGATAGCCTTGTAGGAATATTTATGGACTAATAAAATCCCAATAAGAGACTTAGGTTACACAAAGTGATATGTATAACAAAAAAGCCTATAACTTTTGATTTGAGTGTTAAATCGTGTCACATATTACTATGAGATTTCACGGGTGTAGTTTTATAAGAGGTTTATTGGTCATAACCAATTGAGGTTTAAAAGACCTCCAAGTAAGGCGTAGAAGGTGATGTTTAGGTTAATTTTGTTGTTTTTCCTTTTTATTTTTTTTATTTCCTAGTTTGTTTAGGGCTTTTATTGTTTTCCCTTTATTTCTAGATTTCATAGTTTATTTAGGTTTATTCAAAGAGTTGCAAAACTCTTAGAAAGAAATAGTACTTGAAGATAAAATATCCAGTAATAAAATTTTGAATTAAAGTTTTTATGTTGTGGCTTTATTTGGTAGAATTATGTGTTGCTTGTACTTGTTGTCTTTCTTATGTGGTATCTATATATATATCAATTAATATCAAAACTCAACGAGTCCTAATGTTTAATTGTTGTATGTTGTTAAATAATCATGACTAGAAAAGGTTGCAGAACAGGAGATGTTCATGTAGGAGGGGAGGAAGAGCTTATCCCTTAGAAAATAGATGTTTAAAACTAGTGATAAAAGGTATATAAAGAAACATTACATAATTAACCCTTCAGATTGCGATAATGAGGAACCTTAAGGATCATGATAAGAGTGATCATGGATCTATGGTCATCTTTAAAAAAATGTTTCCAATGTAAGAGTAGAAGGAATATCTTCTTAATCGAGATAAGTATCATGGAGATTTAGGGTTTTGGATAAAGCTCATTAAGTTTGTAGAAACCTTCTAAAAAGAGGAGTTTATTGATTTGTTGAATGAAGTAGAAAGGGTTTTCAAGTACATGAATTTCTAGAGCAAATAAGGGTAACGCTAATCATCATCACATTGAAGGGACGAGCTTCTGGTTGGCGGAAGCAATTGAAGGGGTCTCGGGAAAGATAAAACAGATAAAGTGATTAAAAAAAAGTTGGAAAGAAGATGAAAAAGAATTTTTTTTTTTTTTCCTTTGAAGTATACTTAGACTTTGTACTAGCAACTCTATACATTGAGATAAGGTGGGAGGATTGTTGATGAGTACATTGATAATTTCTACAAACTAATGACTAGAAATGATCTATCAGGAATGGAAGAGTAGTGAATTTCCAAGTATCTGAGTGAATTATAGCAATCTATCCAGGACATGCAACGCTTACAATCTTTGTGAATAGTTTTAGAAGCTTATCAGAAGACTTTAATTATGGACAAACAAGAGGTTTATAGGGTAACTAACAAAAGTGGTTTTTGATCTAACTAGAATAATAGAAGGGCGTGCACTTACCTAACAAAAATCATTCGTTCAACTTGAATCAACAACTGAACAAACCACAAGTTAAGATTCTAGTTATGGATCTGTTTTTAAATTTTGATGTTTCGGATATGGTGAATTGAGGTATAAAATTTTGAAGTGTCATAAGCTAAAGTCATCCAAGTAAAAATGTAATAGTAGAAAAAACTAATGAGGAGGTAAGTGGTCCAGCTTATGATCATTCAGGTGGCAGTAAAGAGATTTTGTAAGGTAATGGCGATGTTACCTTAGTAATCCAAAAGACTTTGCTTGCTCTTACAAGTGATTCGAATGGATATGCACTAGTATTTTCCATTCAACTTGTACCATCAAAGATAAGGTATGTAATTTGATCATCGACAACGATAATTGTAAGGATGTAGTGTTGACTAAGGCAGTAGAGAAGTTGCAGCTCGTGATAGAAAAACATTTTAAACCTTACAATATGAGTTGGCTTAATCGAGACATCAAGGTAATTATTAACAAACATTATCTTGATTTATTTTTTACAAGAGATAATTTAATAGTATTTGATGTAATGTGATGTCTATAAATATTTGTCATCTACAACTAAGCAGATCATAAAAATATAATAGGAATATTGTATATAATTAGCAATGTAATACTGTAGCAGAACAGTCTTAAATCTCAAACCAATTAGCAAGTAGAGAAATATAAAAGAAAAAGTACATTCAATCATACAAGAACACACACGAAATTTATATGGTTCGGCAATTTAAGCCTACTTCACAAGAAACAATAAGAGAAATTTATTATAAGAAAATAATATATTAAGAAGATATCACACATCTAAAATCTTATGGTAACCCAAAACTCATTTTTTATCTCCTCTCTGGTAATTAAAGTGTAAAGAACAAAGGATGTAACAACTTCAAACTAAATACATGTACCAGATAAACCCAACAAACAATTTCAAATGGTTACTCTTTCAAATTATTGGATTGCGAATTGGTGAGGATCTGCCCTAAACATTATTTTACATGATTTAGTATTTAAAACGTAGAGAAATACTTTGATCGGAAAATTGAAAATTTGAAGCTAAAGTCCACAATAGACATTACTTCTAAAGACAAATCGCATAACTTACGAGCTTACGAGTAGATAACATGGTTCAATGTTCATAAACTTCCGAGCTGCAAATAGCACGATAATCTTTAAGATAAATTGGAAAATCAATTTGCCATTGAGATGTAACTTTAATTTCAGATGGTTGCCAATTATAATCTTACAAAACAAGATAAAAAGTTCATTTGACTTGAAAGGGCCGAAAAGAAATCTTCAATTGACCGAGGCACAAGGCCAACTTGGACCCAATAAAAAAATCCGAAGGAACTTTAAGTAAACATACATGGATTTAACCTAATACACGTATTAGGGCCCGAATCTACAAGGCATACAATTTTAAGATAACTTAGCTATAAAGGTCATCTTCATCAGCCCCGCCAGCAGAAGCTGCAAACGGATCGGATCCAGTTGCCCCGGCGCTAGCTTCAGCAAACCTGAATTCAGATCCAAACCCTCTTGACTGCTGCAGTGTTTGAGCAAACGCCTGATACTTGCGGATGTCAGCATCACTAACACTCCGACGGGCATATTTCATGGATTCCTCAAAATGTGATGCCTTGATCTCTGCCACCTCATCCTCAACATCTTCCTCCATAGCCTCAGGGTTCTCGCTTCGCCTCCTCTCCCTCTCGATATCCTACAAGATACAGATCCCAAATAAATCTCAGTGTAACAGGACAGCTAGCTAAAACATGATAAAAGAATAGTAGTAGTAGTAGTAGTAAACAAATCTGAAGCATACTTTCTCAATGTTCTCTCTTATGGCATATTTGCAGGCACGCTGGCATATTTCTGTAATATCAGCACCACTGAAACCCTGTGTATACTTGGCAAGTGCTGTGAGGTCAACATCTTTAGAGACTGGTGATTTCCTCAAGCAAGATTTGAAAATTTGAAAGCGAGACTCCTCGTCAGGAAGAGGGATATAGATTAACTGATCAAGACGCCCTGGACGCAATAAGGCAGGGTCTATGATGTCAGGTCTGTTAGTTGCCCCAATTATGAAAACAGTTTTCTTTGCAGACATGCCATCCATCTCTGTCAGAAGCTGGTTCAAAACTCTATCTGCAGCACCCCCCGCATCTCCCACACTGCTTCCTCTCTGCAAGTGTGACATGGCACAGCGTAAGCAAGAAGCAAAAAAAATACATCTGACTTGTTGGATTAACCTTGAATCATACACACATCCCTAATGAAACAACACATCCATAATGATTGACATCACCAACGACTACAATCACTGAATAGTTGTCACACGCCATATGATAACCTTGATCTAGAAAAGGGTAAAATTCATATACACTCTAGAGAAGTGAATGAACCTGAGTTGCAATTGAGTCAAGTTCATCAAAGAACAAGACACAAGGAGCAGATTGGCGAGCTTTGTCAAAAATTTCTCGTACATTGGCCTCACTCTCACCAAACCACATTGTAAGCAATTCAGGACCCTTGACACTGATGAAGTTTGCCTGGCATTCATTGGCAATAGCTTTAGCCAGAAGAGTTTTCCCACATCCAGGAGGACCGTAGAACAGAACTCCCTTTGATGGTGACATTCCAAACTTCTCAAATTTCTCTGGGTGCTCCACTGGATATTGAACAGTCTAAATAAGACAGTGCAATGGTTCCATTAAGATTCAAATAGAAAACAAAATACATTTACAAATACAAATACAAATACATCACTTTAGAAAAACAGCAATTACCTCCTGCAGCTCTCTCTTAACAGTCTCGAGACCACCAATATCTTCCCAACTAACATTAGGAACTTCGACAACCTGATCATAAATTGTTAGTCAGAGTCATAAAAACAAAAGATGCCCACAAGAAACAACTAAGGGTCAAGACTTACTGTTTCACGCAAAGCAGATGGGTTGCTTGTTCCAAGAGCAGTCTTGAAGTGTTCGTCAGTCACTGCCATTGAGTTGAGTATCTCAGCATCTATTGTCTCATCTTCCAAATCAATCACATCCATCTTTTCTCTGATGCATTGAAGTGCAGCCTCAGTGCAAAGCGCTGCTAAATCAGCACCAACATAACCATGGGTATCCTTGGCAATTCTTTCCAAATCAACCTGCATACAAACACAGAATTTAAATTAAATAAAAGGAGCAGCAAAACAGAAAAGGAATGTGTGAAATTCGGTTACTGTGTTTGTTACTTACATCTTCAGCAAGCCTCATGTTCTTAGTATGAATACGAAGAACCTCAAGGCGCCCAACTTCATCTGGAACACCGATATCGATTTCCCTATCAAATCTCCCAAACCTCCTCAGAGCAGGGTCAATGCTATTGGGTCGATTTGTAGCCCCCATGACAATAACATGTGCCCGGGATTTTAGTCCATCCATAAGCGTCAAGAGCTGGGATACAATCCTCCTCTCAACCTCTCCGTTTGTCTTCTCTCGCTTTGGAGCAATCGAATCAATTTCATCGATAAATATAATCGAAGGTGCATTCTTCTCTGCTTCCTCAAACGCTTTTCTGAGATTGCTCTCACTCTCTCCAGCCAATTTTGACATGATTTCAGGTCCATTAATACAGAAGAAGAAAGCACCAGTTTCATTAGCAACTGCTCGGGCAATAAGAGTCTTCCCAGAACCAGGAGGTCCATACAGCAGAATACCTTTCGGTGGTTTCACACCAATTGATTTGAATAGTTGTGGGTGTCTCAATGGAAGCTCCACTAACTCCCGAATCTGAGCCATTTGTTTTCTAACACCACCAACATCATCATAACCAACTTCATCTAATCTATTCTCATCCTCCCTTCTCACAGGCTCTCCCTCACAGAAGATCTCAGTGTCTGGAGCAACCACACAGTACTCCGGTGGATCAGTTTCAATAACTTTGAACTCCACACTCCTCATTCCCCCTCTTACAAGGAAGAGATCACCCTTCCTCACTGGGCGATATGCCTCCAGGAAATAAGCTGCATCGTGCACACAAAAAGAAATTAACAAGAAATCAAATGTAGGATATCATAATTATAAAAGACAGGGAATTGCAAGAACCATGTTTAGAGTTTCCACCAAAACACCAACAAGGGTTATCTTTTCTTGCATAAAAAATCATGTTACAAGGATAGAGTAATCATAAGAAAATAGACAACGATATTGTTGTGCTTCAAAAAAATCTAAGAAGTTCCACGTTAACAATCATGTCTCACAATTGACCAGTAAGAGCCAGCTGCATAAATCATTAACTACTAGATGTCCACACGCATATATTAAGCAGTCCTGCTTCACACTATTGCTAAGATAGCAGCACATTTTTCATAAATAAATCGGTAGAACAAGGCAACCCCCAACTTCTTTCATGAATTATAGCTATTATTTCACAAATGCAAAATAGAAACAATAAATGTATGTTGACACAGGAACACAAAAGAGGATTCTTAGCACCAATGGGATAGGGGAATTCCAAAAATAAATCAGTAGAACAAGGCAACCCCCAACTTCTTTCATGAATTATATAGCTATCATTTCACAAATGCAAAATAGAAACAATAAAGGTATGTTGAAACAGGAACACAAAAGAGGATTCTTAGCACCAATGGGATAGGGGAATTCCAAAAATAAAGCAGAGACAAGTCAATGAGATAGTTTCTTTTAAGTATAGTGTACAGATTTTGCATAGCAATTAAAACCTAAGAAGGAAGAAAGGTAGCAACGTCCGGGACCAACTCAAAATTAATAGGGTGAGAATTTGTTTTGTAACCATGACACTTTCCCTATCAAATTCAAAATGAAGAACTTATAAGTCTTTATGTAAAAATCATCACTAAGGACTAACTGTAGTATTAGTAGTATGGCAGGTTAACTTCTGATATTGGCTTAGAATAATAGGTTTAGAATAAGCTCACGCTTCAAGTAGGCATCAAAGAGATTTCCAGTGACCCCTTCAATTGTGTCATCTATGGGCAGGATGTGCACACGTTTTCCATACTTGACATCAGGACACTGGTGCACAGACACCACATCTCCAAGCCTAACCCTCAGGTTCGACCTCACAACCTTGTTCATCCTGATCTTTGGTTCATCGCATGAGTCATCAGCGAGGGCAATACAAATAGTATCTTTCCTTTTCTTTCCCTAAACACCACAAGCAACAAGGTAACAAAGAACACCATTAGCACAATCTGTCAAAAACAATCCAAGCAAAATAGCATTATTGAGTATTATTGCATAACAAACACAAGCACAGAGAGAAACCCAAGAAGAATCATATTTCCAAACATCGCTCATGGTGAAGAGTAGTAGGTGTACTCCTAATACATCTGATAAACTAAATTTGAAATCTTTATACATGCAAAAAACAATAAATTAATTTCGACATACATATACAGCCTCCGTTCAAACTTCTTGAATTTTTAGTAATAAAACAGACCAAGAATAAAGAATTTTCACAAGTATTTGCTCATTAAAAAAAATATTAAACCCCCAATACAATAAAACACGACTTCATCTAAAACAACCCCAACAACACATCGATATAACCGAAGTAAAAGAAACACCCAGCTCACAGATTCTAAAAACCCAGCATAAAACATTACATGCTCGTATACAAATATAAGCATGAAACACAAATTTCAATCTCAAATAACCCCAAATTTCAAATAGATCACCAACATAATTAACAAAGTACCCAACCCCAACGAGAAAAAACTGAAACGATAATCTTAGATCGGAAAATCAAACCTTGATTAAGATGGTGTCACCCCGAAAGAGCTGGAGCTTCTCCATGGTCTCGGGATGAAGCGAAACGACAGAGTTATCATCGTTTACAGCCTCATCAACAACAAGCCGATTCGGAGCCTTCTTTCTCTCCAGAATCGCAGTACTAAAATCCCTCTTTGTTCCCTTACTGCAAACACAAAACAATTCCCCGAAAATTAAAAGGTTTAAACGTTAAAATCGAAATCGAAAGATACAGGAAGAGAAAGAGAGAGAAAGCAGATCTGCCAAGCAATGATGTACTTACGAGTCGGAGGATTCAGCTTCAGCTTGGTTAGACATGGCCCAAAGTTTTTGTTGAGAGACTAACCAGAACTCAGATACCTCTTTTTTCGAAAATTAATTTTGGGATCTAAAGAGATGGGTGTTTCGGTATTTATAGAGAGTCTTCGTTTCTTGTTTGGAAAGAAAAGTTTCGATTCGCTCCACCGAAATCTAATTTCTTTTATTCCTTTTTAATTCGGACTTTGGACGGATATTTGAATATTGTGAATTTATAATTGAATAAAAAAATAAAAATTGTTAGGAAATATGATAAATAAACAGGAAAAAAAATAGCTGAGGTAAAAGAAAAAATAACACTGCCTTACTGTATAACAAAAATGAAACATGTTTTATTAATTTTTTAAACCATATTTATTTTCTGAAAAATAGTTTTTGAAAAATTACTTTTAAATTTTTTTTATTTATTTGCTATTAGAAAAAATAATTAACGAAAAATACTTTTAAATTTAACTTAATTTTTAGAAAAATGTTTTTTTAATTGGTTTTTTTGTTTTTCTATAAAAAAAATCGAAATACATATTCAATTTTAGATTTAAGTTTTATTTTTATACTTTGAAGAGAGAGAGAGACTTGTAGTATTTGCAAGGGCGTTACAACTACTCCTTTTGTCTCACGTGGTAGTTCAATCACGCACAACAATAAATTTTATATAAATATCTAATCAAATGAATTAATAATTATTTATATAAATAATTTTTTAAAAAAACCATTAATAATAACTAAAAAAAATCAAGAGATTAATATAGATAAAGATATATATTTTATTAATAATATGTAAAATATAAATTGTATTTAGCGCTACAATTAAAATCTTATCCCATATATATCTCATTAATTTCAATTTATATTTTTAAATTAAGAAATATAAATTTTTCTTGTAAATTAAAAAAAAAGTTTCAAATAAATAAATTTTAAGCATTTTCTAATCAATTCAATCACGTGATGGGTGAAGTGTCTCCTATAACAATGGAGATTTTAAATTTTTGTTAGAGATTTAGAAAATGCTGTATATACAATAATATCCTTAAAAAATGATGAACAAGCGTTATGCTA
The DNA here is from genome assembly GCF_951802175.1 of Populus nigra. Lineage (NCBI taxonomy): Eukaryota > Viridiplantae > Streptophyta > Magnoliopsida > Malpighiales > Salicaceae > Populus > Populus nigra. Next base: position 16,951,600 of record NC_084854.1, read on the forward strand.
TTTAATTATATTATTTTGTGGCATTATTACATCAAATATAGTATTTTTATTTTTATAATCTATTTGTTTCTAATTGCAGAAAGTTTTCAATGACAATTTAATTTAAAATTTAAAACTTCATAGTTTAGAAACGAGGCGTTCATATAATATAAAAAAAGTGCAGCTATATGAAGAGTGGGGCCAATAAATAAGGAGGTATGTGCAAGCGTAGAATGAGAGGGTATTGATAATCTAGAATGTTCTATTGTCTGTGTACTCAGCCGAAAGTTGAAATTACAATTATAATTATAATTACATTATAAAATATATTAAAATTGATTTTATAACAACCCACAATAAAAAATTATTTTTTATTTTCATCATGAAATCTCTTCTTTTTTTAATTTCAGTCTTCCATGCCTACTTTCATGATTAATTTGTCAAAATTTATTAATGAAAGAAAAAAAATCAACAATAAAAGACCAAAATGTAAAACAAAACAAAAACTCATCAACAACCAAAATTTCAGAGAAAAGGTTTTTTTTCATCCTCGTACTTTACTTTTTTTTTCTTGAAGGTCCTTATAGTTTTTATAATTTTAATTTTACTTCAAAAATTTATTTTTTAAACATTTCAGTTACTAAGTTTAAAAAGGAGAGAGAGCCGCCTAAAAACATTGACGAGAGAAAGTGTTTGGTTTAGCTATTTTTTATGATAAACTTATCATTCTTAATGTTAATGGATTTCATTTGAAAAAAAAAGTTTGATAATGGTGGATTTTGTTCAAATCACAAGTTTTGCAGATTAGCCGTATTCACTTAAGTTATTTTTTTTGTAATTTGTTTTCAACATCAGGTTGATTGAGAATTGATCTTTATATTTATATTTATTTACTTTTTATGAGGTTGTCACAATCTAATTATCCAGGTTGCTAACAAAATGACTCGTGATTATTTTTATCATTTCACAAGATCTATTTGTTATTACTACATTTATAAAGGATATATCAATCTTTTTATATATGTTATGCACAATAAAATGACTTCATTACTATTGAAACTAAGATCTTTAAAGCCTATGCCAAGGGGCATTTTCATCTTTTGTATTTCATATACATAGTAAAATATATAAATTACCCCTAAAAAGTTGAGTCTTATTCACTAATAGTCAGGGGTATTTTGGTATTTCATAACAAATGTTTTTGTAATAATAAGTTGGTGGGGGGCTTTATTGAATTTTTAATTTTTTATATATAGTAAAATTATTTAACTGCCCTCGAGATAAAAAAATAAATAAAGCTTCATTGGAGAGTTTTTTTTTTATCTTTTGATCTTGGATTTGTTTTGTTATTCTTAAGATGGCTAAGGGACACCTTGGTCTTTTAATAAATATAAAATTTTAATTAAAAAAATATTGATGAAGCGTGCGTAGCATGCACTAGCAAATAGACTTCGCATTTAAAGGTGGCCTTGGAGCGCACCAACATCTTCTACATGGTGATGCGATGTGTGGATGAAAGAGCTATGGTTAGGCCCCAACATATTTTTTCTCTTCCTCTTTTTTCTCTATCTCTTCTCCTTACTAGAATATGAGTATACCCTATCATTTATTTTTTATATTCAATTTAGTCATCATTCTATTGATTACTATATGTTATGCTTCTGTATCTTGTTTTGATTGTTTTTTTTTTCAATTTCATCCATGTCATTTAGTTTAATTTGATTTTCATGTTAAATTTGGTCTATATTCTTTTGATTTTTTTACCTTTTTACTAATAAAAATTTGTTTTCAATTTCATCCCTAACTAAACATTTGATTTTAATTTTTTTACGTCGAATTTAGTTTTTTTAATTGCTCGTGTTTTTTTTATTTTTTTATATTGGGTTATCTCGATCTCAGGTTGGCTTTAATTCTTTTTTTCATCATTTATTTAAAAACTAATTTTTTTAGTTTCATTGCTAAACATTTTTTATTGGAAATATTGTTTTGTTTTTTGGGGTTTGCCTTATATGCAGTCAGTCCCGGTCTCACGACCATGGTCACAGGTTTCACAGGTTTCAAAGGTTAGCGCATGCTAACTTTAGTCTTGTTTTGTTCTTTTTTAAAATTGATTTTTTTTCAATTTCATCCTTCAACATAATTTTTCTTTTGGAATTGATCTTCATGCTTTTTTTTTTTCTTCACTTTTCTTTCTATGGATCTATCATAATCATGTGTTCATGATCGCATAGTTAGCGAGTTAACCCAAATTGATTCATATCTTTTTTTTCATTGTTTTTTTAAATTATTTTTTTTTAATTTTATCATTCAATATTACATAGTTAGGCGTAATAGTTTTATTCAATTTACTTTTGCTGACAACTTTTTTTTTATTGGCACAGATAATTTTATGATTAAACAAAAAAATTATTTTAAAACACAAAGTTACTAGACACGACTAAGCTCATGACCCCGTGTGTTACATAATCAAATATTTTAATTTTAATTATTTTTTAATTAAATATTGATTTATTTAATTAAATACATGTATAAATATTTTAATTTGTAATTGAAAATTTTTTACATAAAAAAACACGTTGGAAAGTATATTCATTTTTTTATTGAAAAAAAAAATCACCATACGGCAATCCGAAGAAAGAATTACATCAGACCTTGACAATATACATCCAAGAAAACCGAAAGAGAAAAGAATACATGAGCAAAGTGAAGTGATGAGATAAAAAGAGGTTATTTGATGTACCGAGGTTGTTCACTTACAACAGTTACGGAAAACGCTTTACAGGAATTGTAAGAAAACAAGTAAAGAAAGAGAAAAGGAACAAGTATTCCATGCCTATTTTTGTACAGATGCAGGAGAATGGCTGATCGGCGAATAACCAGAATTTTCTTAGCTTGCACCGGTCCTCAGCACACACTCCTCCCAATGTCAGCCGAGCATAAACAATTAATTGTTATAATCTAGCAAAGTTCCTGTTTTCTAAGGGCAGCATCTCTTGACATCCTCTATGGTGAAATTCAAATCCCACTGCCGATTTTAAAATCTGAAAATGAGGTTGTTTCTCGAGCTTCAACTGTTGAAGTCGAATCTTTCTTGTTCAGCCCAAAAAAGGAGCAATTTTGAAATGCATCCAAGCTGCTGGCTATCAGATGGTTCAAACCACCAAGGCTATCACTTAAAATCAAATCTTCAGTATGGTATTTGGAGGATGGTATATCCAGATCTAATAGCCCTAACGAGTCAGGCTGCAGAGTGGATAGCATGAATCATGTCAGCTATAAAAATCTAACTACATTTTCCCAGGGGATAACAAATTTCTTTATGAAACAACACATCTTCTTCTGGCGCTCAGAATCCTAACCCGGTCAGCTTAAAGGGGATATAGAGCATAAAACAACAGGGAAAAGAAAGAATGAAGAACAAAAAGCATACCCAATAGATATCTGTTAGCCCATTGAAATTCTTCGCTTGGTTGTTCACGACTTGCGAATCAGACAGATACATACGGTCTTCACCAGTAGGATAATCCATAGGACCCACAAAATCAGGTAACTCCTGCAATAGAAGTATAATATATTACCTTTAATCAACCCTTGCTTCCACCAGACAATGGAATCACTTGAACATGATACAAGTGTTAAGGATACCTCAAGAAAGGCACCGGATGTGATTGAGCTTGTCCTGTCCATCTGTTTGCCAACCTGTGGAGAAGCAACAGCAGATGTAGTAACTTCCTTGCGGAGAGAATGATTCCTTTGAAAAGCAAAGGCATCACATGTTTCTTCACCATCCCAGATTGAAGATGTATGGGATGTCACTGAGGAAACAAATCCCATTTTGCTTTGATGCCTTGAGATATGTGCAGCAATTGCTGCATCAAATGAATCACAGCTGAATGGGATCTGCTGAAGGCATTGATTGCTTTGAACAATAGGTGGTTCAACACAGTTAAAATCTGCTTCATGAGGCAACTCTGATAGTAGATCTCCAATGCTAACATCAGTAAGGCTATCAGCCCACTCCCCAGCAGACAGCACATTTACATTGCTCAATCGCAAGCCATCCTACATATATACAAATCAAAGTACACGTCACAAATGGAATAGTGTATGGACATTCGTCATGGCTGAAATGTTTCAAAAGTCAATAATAGGTGATGGATATATGAAACAACGGACAGATTGTATTAAAAACTAAATGACCAAACCTCAATTTATGAATGAGACATGAATGCTGCATCAGCAAGTATATATAGCAGAATAAAAAAGTGGTATGAAGTGGCATGAACTGAGACAGCATTCAATTGGATTAAAATCACGAGAAGTTGCAATTACCACATCTTCCAACTGTTGTGTGCTAGTCCTATCATCAGTCTCCGTTCTATGCCAGGATATGTTTGCTGCAGGATCAAAGGACTCAACAAGATTATTTATGGGTCCTATGGCAATAAACTCATTTGTCTCACTGCTCACTCCAGCAGAATGAGGTGTAGAAGCATGATTACTGTTCATGGAAGTCGGGCAATCCCTACTGGGATCCTCAAGAAACTGATCACCAGTTGATGGCTCAGTTGTGGATACAGAATCCATAGCCTTCCCTTTCTCATTTCCTCCATCAGTAAGGCAACTATACGTTGAAGGTGCTCCCAATGTCATAGAAGCAAAGTTGGCGTTGGAAAACCAGCCATACCTTTGTTGACATGCAGATGTCAGTTAAAGTACGATCTAACAAAGGATTTGTATTTAAGTTGAAAGAGAAATAGAAGAAACCTCAATCGAAACACTGGAGGGCTGCCAATTGAAAGGTATACATCGGCTGCACTGACAAGTGAGTCCTGTGTCCATCTCTGATAACCCACCAGGTTTTCTCTATTAACTATGTAAGGGAAAAGCATTAGCTCTCCAGATGCAACAATAGAATTGCCCCATTTCCGATTTAGATGTTCCAGTACTGATGATATCTTTTTCCGAGTACTAAGAGTGAGTTCCAGGTGTGGATTATGCTTATCCTGCACCCAAATGAAAATACAATCACATTTTCGGAATACTGCTCGATAACTAAAACTTCTACATCAATATCATCAACGTTGTTTCTCTTTGTGCTCACCATTTCTAAGGCTCTACGAGTACCATCATCAATTGGGAACAACTGGAGCTTAAGCTTCATATTATTGTGTGCACTGCTTTCAACATAATGAAGCAAAGAAGCAGGCAAATGGGGCAGAACGTTTTCAACAGAATCAAGACCCTTTTGCCCTGGAAATGAAAGAACAATCACTTATGGCGCTTCAAATGGTGGTTTTTTCAAATTTTTGGATTAGGAATTGGTGAGGATCAGCCCCACCAGCCATACCTTGGTCATGTTCAAACTCTTTATCAGGGGCTGTCCGTTCCAAATGCTCGGCAGCATCAGCAACCAAAGAAACCCCAGCAATTGCAGCCTTTTCCCATTTTTTGTATGCAGCTGATGAGGCTAGACCCAATGAGAATCAATTAACAATGTGACCAGCACAAAAATTCATGATTTCAAACCAAACAAAGTGAAACAATATTCATCCATCATTTGAAAAATCAGGGTAATAATAAAATCAAGAAACCAGAGAACCATAGCTTTTAGCAAGGAATAATGGTTACAATAGCATGACCATCACTCAGTCATAACCCCACTTGAGTAGGGTTTTGAAAGCAAGGATTTAGGGGCAGTCCTATTCTTCAGCAATTTTGCAGAAAGTCACTGCCTTTTATGGGGCACTGATTGTTTCGAACAAACCCCAAATGCATATCCCATTTAAAGTTAAAAAATGAGAATTACAAGTTGTCCACTTTTTGTACAGATACGTCAAGGATCATGCCTAGAATAACATTAAAGCAAATTCATGAATGACATAAAAAGTATGTATGGTAAATGGGGGAAAGTAAAGTATAGAATTGATGTAAAATCCTAATATAACATCTTCAAAACTGAGGATAAGCACAAACAAATAATCACCTGGTTTCCGCCTTTGCCTTGCAGGTTTCATTGCAGTTGAGTCTCCTTTATTGTTGTTACGGATAACCCCCAAATTAACATTGCGCTTCAATGATCCCTTTCCACCACCTAATTTTTGTATGTTTTGACTATCAACAAGAACAAGTTTAACAGTTCGAGTATCATGCCCAGATGCTCTATTCTGATTTGTGATAATGCTAGGAGTTGTTGGAGAGCCATTTTCCCCTTGTGAAGACCGTTTCCTTACATTCTTCCTTCGATCTTTCAAGAGTTGGTTTTCCTTCAAGGAAAACATATACCAATCAGTTGAGCACATCCAGTAGATCAATCAAGTTCGTGAACAAGAAAGCGTAAACTTTTGCAAATATAGACAAAATTCACTGACCAGTGCTTCTACAAATATCTTAAACCTTCGCGGTTTTAGATGGAGCTTTGAAGCTTTGCAACTATACTTTGCCAATAATGACCACCTGTACAAAAAATCAAAATTCGAACCAGGAAAACAAAACAATCCAAGACTCTGTCAGTTGAAGCAGTCCAAGAGAAAAATATCAATTTTGACAAACCATAACACTGAATCCTCATCATTACCAAGATATGATACAAATCCTCGATCCATGATGGCATTATGGTCTATACACTATATCAAATTCCCCAAAGATTTTTAAGCCAGATGCACCGAACAAAGATGGGAAATTAAGACAGTAGAAAAACCATTCACTTAATGTATCATAGATTCAGAATGCTTTACATCAGCTCCAATGCAGAACCAGAAAAATAATGACACGTATTTGTTGATAGTATCACAAGCTTCCTTTTTCTGACTATTTTTTCATGTATCACTTCCCTAATTTATAATACATATTAAAAAAAAGAAAAAACAATTCAAACAGTATATAAGAAATATTACCATCGGAGCATTGCAGCGTTTGTATCTTTTGAGTTTTTTGCATCTAGGCACAATCCTGGGCCCAGCAATTTGTTCATACGCCTCACAAGACGATAGTAATAATGCCTGACCTGGAAATAAAAATAAATAGGTGGTAATGAATATGATGAATGCATCAACAAAACTAGACGAAACAGGTGGATCTAAATCTTGTTGCAATTTACCTGATCCTTGTTTTTACTTTGAACATGGCGAGTAATTTTCTCAAAGTTCTGCAATGAAAGCTCAAGATGGTTACTTAAGGAGTAAAACAGAACCGAAATTTTTTTAATCCAAAGCACATTCCAGCAATAACATGCCTTGCCAACTTGTCGTAGTGCATTGAAGAAACTTTCCTCTTCTTGATGTGTCCAAGCAGCCCATTGCCGTGTTGGTCTTTTCTCTGCGTTAAGCATAATATTAACAATTACAGATAAAACTACCACTCCCAAATCGTGGTATGTTCCTGCAGTACCTAAATTAACAAAAACTAAAAAAAAAAATATTAAAAGCACATAACATACCTGGCTGCCGTGGCTCAACACGATCTGGAGTAGATGATGTTACACCAGGATCTCCGACCTGAATTGAACTGTTTCGATGAAGATGTCGCTCAGAGTCCAAGGAGACTTGTGGCTCCATCTCTATATTAAGGGCCTCAAAAAGAAGAAGAAACACTCATGCACTTCAAAGTTTTTTTTTCTCCCCCTTTGACCTCAATGAATGCTGTAACCCTATTTGTGAAATTGAACAATAACTCAGCATTAAACTCCTTCGCATATAAAATGTAGGGAAAGACAACCACACAATCTTTTTTAATCTTATGTTTTCCATAAACAGAACATAGGACTTGTTTTCATTGAACCCACAAATAAGAACTTGGATTCCCCACATAATCAATGTTAAAATAAGCTACCATTCCGTTAAAATTAGTAGCATTAGGCTATTTCCCAAGTTCAGAATTTTACAAGCAAACCCAAATGGACTAGAAATTCCACCCCCTCCGGTTATAGAACAATAATTTCGCTAAAACAAAACTAATAATCAATCAAATTAAGCAAACTAAAGCGAGTATTTAAGCTTAGAAACTCCAATAACAGATAACCCATTGAAAATGCAGGAAAACATAACACATTAGAAATTCAAATCTCAACTTCACCAATTTTTTTAGATCCAAATTACCAGATTTCAAGCTAACAACACTGAACCCGACTAATCAAAGAAGTTAAATCTATTAATCACTAAAAACCCACATAATAAACCTCATAAAATTAACGAAATTTTCCACCTTTATGCTTTTCCCCAATTTTAAGCATCGAAACAAATCTAGGGTTTTGAACAATAGTGATCAATTTTGACCTTAAAATATCAAAATCAAAGTAATGAAACTAAGGAGCTGAAGTTAATTTTGCAATACATGAGAGAGAGTCGAACAAACTCTAGAACGGAAAGCCCGAGCTCATAGAAATTCTTGGACAAAGAAATCGAAACGCAGAGAAAGCTGCAAGAAAGAGAAGAGAAGGGATTTTTTGTCTTTTTTTCTTTTCTTTTCTTTCTTTTTTTCTTTTTTACTTTGGAGAAAAGAAAATAATAAAAATTAAAAAAAAATTAAAGATAAAGTTTTTTTGGCAAATAGTTAATTTCTATGATATATATATATATATAAAAATTCTAAGCAGAAGAGTTTGGTCTTCAGCTACAGGCAAGGAAAATTAAAAAAAAAAAAAAAACTGTCAACTTGACCTAAAAATTAATATTAGTATTTTTATCTTAAAAAAAAAGTTGACCTAAGATTAACCTGCCACCTCATTTTTTACGTGGCATGGATTAATTAGCACTCAATTTTTTAAACCAAATCTATGATTACCTAATATTTTTTTAAAAAATATTATTTGATAAAATTAAATATACATTATATAACTATTGCACATAGAATGTAGCAACGAGGACACCTGTCCATGTTTCTAATGTTAAAAAAAACTGCATGTAACCAGGATTTATGTCTTTAATTTGAATATTTTCTGTCCTGAAATATGAAAAGGTTATCCTTGTCACGTTCCTCGAAGAAAAAGGTTAAAAAGCATTGTCCTTTCAGGAAAGGCGCACGAACCACTTTGATGTTTGCAAAACGATGGAGTTCAAAAGGAACATTCATTCAGGTTTTTATGGCATTTTGCTTGGCAACCCCATAATTGTTCCATATCAAGAAATATTAGTTTTGTGGTTGTTTTTTTGTTTAAAAATATATTAAGATAATATTTTTTATTTTTTAAAATTTATTTTGAACATTAAAACCTTCTAAAAACATTAGGAAAAAACTAATTTGAAGTAAAAAAAACTAAAAAAATCCTTAATATTTTTTTAAAAATATTTTTTATAGATATGTTTGACAGCCACGCAAACATATAAAAGAGAATTTCATAATAATAAAAAAAATTGACATTACTACTGCTAGTATTGAACAAGTTACACAGGTCATCAGGTGAAAGGAACTGATTCTTTGTTTCATGTTCAAGCTTCTATATGACTAAAAGATAAACAGCAAAGGGATAAAGAAGATGCACCCAATGCCGCCGCTCTTGCTTTTCCTATTTTTCGCATGCACAGCTGAGATTTAATGTTGTTAACAGCTTCCAGAGCCCTTTTGTTTTCAGGGCCTGCCTCCCTTTGAACGCCGAGTTGCAGGTCAACGAGGAAGCAAATGCCGTCCCGACTCTAAATGGTCTTGTATGAAAAAAAAAACTCATTTAAAATGTGGGGGTGTGAATACTGTGTGGACGGCATATTTCACTAATTTTTTTTTGTTTAAGAAAATATATTTTGTTTTTATTTTTATTTTTTGAAATTATTTTTGTTTTTATTTTTATTAATATTTATTCTCTTTTATTTAGAAAGCCTATTTGAAATGAAAATTATTTTTAATTTTTTTAGGGAGTTTTTCTAATTAATCTATATTTTTTTAATCTTTTGTATGGATAAATTTTATTTTTTAAAATAAAAAAAATTATTTTTAAATAATATTTCTAATATGCACAGTCTTACATATTATTATTTTTATTATTATATTCAATCAATTCAATATGTGTGTCTATTTTTATTATCGTTTGATTGAATAAAAAATTATTTTTATTAATAAATTTAGCAAACATAACCATGTAAATGTCACGTCTTGTGAAATTAATATCTTCATCTATACCTATCTCTTAATTTTTTCAGTTTTTATTTTTAGTCATCGTTTATGGTTTTTTTTTCACTTATTAACACATATAATTCTTGATTTATTTGATTACGACCATGTTTGTTTCTCAGAAAGTGGTTTCAGGAAACCACTTTCCAAACTTTCCTGTATTTGTTTGCCATTAGAAAAGTTGGTCAATGAAAAACACTTTCTAGTCAAAGCAAAATTTGGCTTGGTTTCCAGGAAAGTGTTTTCCTGAAAAATTTGGACGGAAAACACTTTCCAGAAGTTATGAAAAATTTAGAAATGTCATATTATTTGCTAATTATGTTAAATTTGGTCCTCAAACTTTTGATTGCTATATATATATTTTGTTTTAAATATTTATTTTTCAATTTCATCTCTTAAAATTTAATTTTTATATTAACTTCGGTCCTTATTTTTATAATTGTTATTTGTTTTTTCCTTATCATTTTTTTTATTGAAATTTTTTATTTATCAAATTTGATTCTTATTCTTTTGATTGTTACTTATTTTATTTGAAATAATTTATGAAATGTTAATTACTATTATTTTAATTTCTTCATCTTTTTATTTTTTTATTTTTTAGATTTGATCTCTATTATTTTGATTATTATTTATTTTATTTGAGATAATTTATGAATTTTTTTTAATTTCATTCTCATTCAACTTTTTAATTTGTAAGATTTGTTCCTCATTATTTTAATAAAGTTGAGAAAAATAAAATATTAATAAGTTATTTTCAGCTCATTTTCCATGACATAATCAAACACTGGAGAGTGTTTTCGAACTTATTTTTCATTACACTACCAAACATCAGAAAATAATTCACTTTCTCGGAATTTACTTTCCAAAAGAAAACTACTTTCCAGCAAACAAACGGGGCATACATGTACGTATAAGTTTTTTAATTTTCATATAGAATTTTTTTAAATACAAAAACATATTAAAAAAGTCCATGTATAAATTTTTCTATTGAAAAAAATATTTAACTCGCAGTGAAGTACATGTCAAATACTTGGTTATTTATATTATGGTGTAAACAAACTTCTAGAAAGATGATATTAGCCCCATGAAATCCATCAATTGTTTTTTGCTTGCAGCGAGGCAAGGCTGAGGGGGGCATGAACATTAGTGTTGGCTGCATGTAACAAGAATTTGTTGTAAATAAAATGTTATGTTTTTTTATTTTTTAAAGCGAATAGAATACACTATAAAAACATCCAAAGGGGGTACATGGATATTAGTGTTGGCTGCAAGTCATGAACATTAGTATTTTTTTATTTATATGGTTTTTTAGGTTTTCTTATAAATAGAATGTTAAGTCTTTTATTTTCTAATATGGGATGAGTACACTATAAAAACATCTAAAAATACAAAGAAAATGAGTTAGCACTCTAAAGTATAACAATCACTCTATTCTAAAAGAGTTTAGGAAGTTTCTCACTTATAGTTCGTGTGGATTACGTTAGAATTTGGATACTTGAACGACTTGTGGTTTGTGATGACCTAATCTTAAAGCAATTATTCAAGGTCGAAAATAACATATGATCTTTGGGTAATCTTCACATAAACACTAAACTACTCTAGATTTATTTAATGAGTTTCTCAAGACTCCTAAAAAATTATTAAATGTACCATTTTTAATGCATGTATGTGTTGCGGGAAAACCAAGATAGTCATCATCAGTAATATTGTTATGAAATAAGGAGGTTAGGCAACAATTCTAATGCAAGTTTTAAATTTCTTCATACAACAAATTAGAATACATCACCTACATGGTTTAGAAGTTTATCTAAATCTCTAAATCCATGCCTCAAAGGAGTGGAACAAGATAAGGTAATGGCAAAATGCATAAAAAGAAATGAATCCCACAGATTGATAGTAGATAGAATATTGTATCCTCTACCTGTATCGAAACAAGGACCAACTCTCCTGGGTAGTTAGAAACTATGGACCGATCGAAATTGATGAAGCTACAAGAATCACTAGGAGTATTCTTATTTCCTAAAGATCCTTGCACATCATTCACAGTATGTTCTACGACCTTTATTTCAAGATTGCACTGGCTTCTTCTTTAATGGATCTCTTCTGGGATGTTAATCTCTTCTTGAAAAAAATACCTGCACAAAGTCCCCAGGGGGTGTTGATGGGGAACCCTTCGAAGATCAAGTCAGTACCAGGTATTTTTGATGTAACAAAAGTCATTATGAAAGTATTAATGAACTTTTATGAAGATAGAGAAGAGAAGAAGGAAGAAGATGTAGAATTAAGGAAGAAGAAGCAGTTAATGTATTTTTATCTCTTAGTATAAGGTTTTCGAACCCCTTCCTGTATATGCATGCTTCCTTTTATATTACCTTACTTGACTTGCTTCATACAACGTAGGAGGGATAGAGATGTAATCTTGTAATAGTAAAATAATATTATTCTACTGCCCGTGCCATCACATCTAGTTAATATAAGCATGGACTGCTTGTTCGTATTTAATAGGATGTGATGAGTGTCGCACGTCGAAAAATCCACGCGACGTCGGTTGGTGATTTTTTTATTATTGTGTTTTGCTTGGTTCATTGGAGTCGTCACCTAGTATTATGGTTACTAGGAACCTATGGTCTGCGAGAGTCTGAGTAAGGGACTGGTTGTGCAAGGGGAAGACGCATCACCTCCAGTGCACCCTACCTAAGGTAAGCTGCATTGTTGTTTGATTATTTTTCTAGGTCAAGTTTCTATTCGTTGGTCTTTTCTAAGGTTCAAGGTAGATCTCCCTTCGTGAGGGAGTCTCTACCTTATTGGGTTAAATCCTAACCGTTCTAAAGTCTGAATGACATTTATTTACACCTTGTATCTTTAATACCTAAGGGTGTACTTTATCGTGTAATTTTACACCCCACAAATATTAAAGTCTACATCTGGATCCTAGAAAAAAAGTTGAAATAAAAGTTTTTGACATTTTGGCCAAACCCTAACGGATGATCATAAACTAGTTATGATATCTATTTTTTTGGATTTTTTAAAACGTGAGAAAGATGCAAAAGTTTTTTTAAAAACATGCTTGAAAAATTCTTTAGGACTTGACCGTATGCAATAAAATATTTTTTTTCTTTTTTTGAATTTTTTTTGAATTATTTCAAAGGAAACCAGGTGTTTTAATACCGGACTTGTATCTTATCATGTAAGTAGACAACCCAATATTAAGCAAACTTGGTAGAAAAATGTTTAAGAAAATCAAAATTTTTTTTGAAATGATTTTAAAATTTTTTGATTTTTTTTTGAATTTTTGTTTTTCAGGGCCGGGCCGGGCCCAGCCACTTGGGCGGGGCCAGAACTGGCCTGGCCCAAGCAGGTGGCTAATTAATTATCCACTGCATGCAGAAATGAATTCTGCATGCAGTGGCTATGAAGAACGAAGAAGAAAAGGGTGGAGCGGGGAGGAGAGAATTACCTGGCGTGGAGAGAGTCGGCGGCCTGGCTGGTGGTGCGCGGTGCGATTGGAGGCGGCGAGGACGGCGGTGTGCACTAGTCCCGGCTGGAAGAAGAAGGAGCAGGTTCCTGCAGAGGAGAAGGAAAACTCACGGCTGGAGCTGTTGGTTGACTGACGAAGGAGCTGCTGCTGGTAGGAGTGGAAGAGAGCTTTTGGGCAAGATGGTTGCTACCTCTGCTGTCGCCGCCGCTGTTGGAGTCACGGTGGCTGACACGACCAAAAGATTGATGTCTTCTCCCAAGTGCAGGAGTGTCGAAGTAATAAATAACCCGGCAAGACCGGGGTCGAACCACAGAGAGGTTAATTGTATAAATTATAAATAACAATAACAATGCAACAACAATAACAACAACAACAACAACAACAACAACAACAACAACAACAACAATACTCAGTACGTGGCGTTGTTATACCTGAGAATGATCTAAAAGATCGGGTCACAGGTTTCCAGCCTATATACTGATTTTATGAAAAGATCAAAGAGATATATTATATAATATAAACAGATTTCTGATGCGAATGAACAAGGCAAGACCAACAATGTCAGGATCCTTGATCAAACACAGAGCATACTTAACGTACATAACATATAACAAGAATGTAAATAATAATAATAATAATAATAGTAATAGTAATAGTAATAGTAATAATAGTAATAATATTAATAGTAGTAGTAGTAGTAGTAATAGTAGTAATAATAATAATAAAAAGAAGAAGAGGAAGAAATTAATGATAACTTTGAGATGGAAGATTAATGTAAGGATTAAACAATGATAAAAACAAATGTCAAGGTTAGAGGATTCACTAATGGTATTTCAAATAAATATAATATAAACTCGTTTTATTACTCAACTAGAAACCACACAAAAGAGGTTCTAATCGGATGATTTATTATTAATGGCTCATTATAAAGTATTAACATGATCATATTAATTATCTTGTCTAAGTAACACCATACTTATAAATATCATCAGGCATTCATGTTGCTAGCTTATGTTAACAACAAATCAAGTTCCTATCATAACAACGATGTCGGCCGAAAACTATGAAGGATCAAGCATTCGATGTACCAAGTGTTATACAACATAAATCTAGATTAACCATTTAACAAGCAAGGTATTAAGAATTAGTAAGATAAAAAGATAAGATATGCTAATAACAATTTATCTTGGATATAAACATTAAAGTCCATGTTGAGTTTATATTATACCTATTCTAACACCATTAGTAAAACCTTTTCACCTTGACATAATTAAATTAGCTAAACATAATGAAGAAGAAAAGCATAAATAAACAAGATAAGAACATGATTATGATATAAGTTAACTAAGTATATGAAAGGAAATGAAAAAGTATAAACAAGAGATTAATATAACATGAAAGAAAACTTGAACATTACAAAGATATAAAGAGAGAAAGCAAGAACATGATTTTGATCTGAAAAATTATATATCTAAATACATGGCAAATGCCTCCTTTTATAGGCTAAGATTCAGAACTATTGATTGGTGGATTAAGAAAATAGTTGGTGGCCAACCATTGATTTGGTGGCTGGTTTTTGACATTGTTGGCTAGCCAAAACATCATTGCTAACATCAGAATTTAAGCCCTTTGTTTCATGAAAGCTGTGGGAAATTGTCTAAGCTTTCCAACAAAAAAAAACCAGAGCTCATTTGGACTTCTAGAACTCAAGATATGAGCTGAAAACCGAATAGTGTTTGAGCTGCAGGACAGGTTCCGACTTCTCCGTTGTTGCTAAGATTTGAACTTGAAAACGGAAGAATTGAGTCTTGGACCCTTCATCAAAGTTTTAGGTCTATGTCTTATCTTTCCATCCATATAAAGTGGACCTAAATCTGAGTTCTACAACTCCATTTATGATCAAATAACCGAATGGTGTCCCAGTTTGGAATTGAACCAACATCTCTTCTCTTAGCCTAGTCCTCTTTTTGTCTCTTCACTTTCAATTGTTAATCACATCAATCAATCCTTTAAATTGTGAGATATACCTACATTCAAAACAAGCATTTACCATAAATTAAAGATATATTATATTATTAGACTTGTTATTATAAAACATGCTTTAGTTAGGGAATTTAACGATACTTTAGTGCAATACGATGATATAAAGCCTTAATGAGAATGCACTTTTAAGTACTAATCAGTGGCAGAGGAGAAGATTTTTGCAGAGAAGAGAGGGAGAGAAAGAGAGGTACTGTGACTGTGGTGAAGTTGCTGGGTGATGGATGGGATGTGGTGTTTCATGGGAAGGACGGTGGCGAGATCAGTGGTGGAGGCTGGAGGCCACGGCGGAGAGAAAAAGGAAAGAGAAGGCTGGTTGCAGGAAAACCGAGCAAGAAAAGCTGATTTTTTTGCCAATTTTGAGCTCGATGTCCCCCCTGAGCATGAAATTGGCTCCTATTTATAGGGCTGGAAAGAGGGTAATCTTGTCTTCAACGGGAAAAAAGTCTCAGCCCTTGATTCGACTCGAGGAATCCAAGCCGTTGGTTCAAAGTGTGCACCTCGAATTGCTAAATTTGGCAATCCAAGGCTGCAGACTGAACGAGGTGGCCACTTTGGGCCAATAAACGGAGTCGTTTCAAAGTTTTTCGACCCGAGCGGACCATTCTCGAGGATAAAGGGGTTTCAGGTGGACATTTTGGTGCACGCTTTGTCGGATTTGGAGGCCAAACGAGGTAGAAAATGCGCCTGGAAAGCTGCTACTCGGGCAGCTTTGTGGGGAAGAAGATGAACAGTGACCAGGCGACGCGTCACCTGGTCCCTTCCCCCTCTTTGTTTTTTCTTAAACACAAAAACGGCGCCGTTTTGGATCAAAAATTAGGGATTTTTGCCGATTTTCAATTGAGTCCTCCAGCTTTCAATTTCTTCAATTTGACCCCCGGCTTTTGTCAATTAGACCCCTATATTTTGGCGCCTTTTGCAGATTGGTCCTTGGCTTTGGATTTTGTCAATTTAACCCCTAATTGGCCCCAAAACTTCAATTTTCTTGCAATTTGACCCATGATTTCAATCAATTAACTTGGCAAAAATTAAATTTGGTCTCTTAAAATTCCAATCTTCTCCATTAAGCCCAAATTGGGCTCCCAAACTTAATTTTTCACCAATTAAGCCCCAAATAAAATTAATTTGACCCATTTAAAGTATAATTAAGTCCTTACACTTAATTAAATCCTTCATTTGGACCTAAATTAATTCTTAAACATAATTAAAATTTAATTTGGCCCATGATTAAATCAAATTGGCCTACTAAAAATTTAATTATGTTATTGGACTTAATTTTTATGCAAATTTGTCCAATAATCATTTAATTTGACCTTGAATTTGCATTTTTTTTCTCCGATTTTGGGCACAATGGGGCGCCAAAAGGCCTTGAATTTCCTCCGAAAATTGCAGATTGATTTTTGCCTATTTTGCCTATTTTCTTGATCAGCTTTCTCCACATTGCCAGCCTTTAATTTATTTTTTTATTTTTATTTTGAAAAAAAGTGAATTTTGGGGAATAACCCAGAATTGGGTTATGACAGTTGCCCCCCTCTTTACAATGCTTATGATAGAAAGTCTCGTAAGAGACTTTAGATAGTAAGCGTTGTAAAGAAGAAAAAAAGGATGAGATATGATTGACTCATCTTGTTGAGGAATGATGAATCCTCTTAAGGGCTAGAAAGCGCACTAACAAAAGAGAAGGCTTGGTTGGAAAACGCACTACCTAATATAGTTGATGGCTCTAAGGCGCACTCAAAAGGAGGTAGGGTTGGAAAACACACTACCTAAGAGGTAAGGGCTTTAAGGCGCACTAAAAAAGAGGCAGGGTTGGAAAACACACTACCTAAGGTGGTCGGTGGCTTGAAGGCGCACTAAAAAGGGGGTAGAGTTGGAAAACGCACTACCTAAGATGGTTGATGGCTCGAAAGCGCACTAAAAAAGAGGCAGGGTTGGAAAACACACTGCCTAAGGTGATTGGTGGCTTGAATGCGCACTAAAAAAAGGGGGTAGAGTTGGAACGCACTACCTAAGATGGTTGATGGCTCGAAAGCGCACTAAAAAAGAGGCAGGGTTGGAAAACACACTACCTAAGGTGATTGGTGGCTTGAAGGCGCACTAAAAAGGGGGTAGAGTTGGAAAATGCACTACCTTAGATGGTTGATGGCTCGAAAGCGCACTAAAAAAGAGGCAGGGTTGGAAAACACACTATCTAAGGTGGTTGGTGGCGTGAAGGCGCACTACAAAGGGGGTAGAGTTGGAAAATGCACTACCTAAGATGGTTGATGGCTCGAAAGCGCACTAAAAAGGAGGCAGGGTTGGAAAACGCACTACCTAAGAGATAAGGGCTCTAAGGGGCACTAAAAAAGAGGCAGGGTTGGAAAACACACTACCTAAGGTGGTCGGTGGTTCTAAGGCGCATTAAAAAGGAGGTAGAGTTGGAAAATGCACTATCTAAGGTGGTTGGTGGCTCGAAGGCGCACTAGAAAGGGGGTAGGGTTGGAAAACACACTACACAAGGTGGTTGAAGGCTCTAAGGCGCACTCAAAAGGAGGCAGGGTTAGAAAACACACTACACAAGGTGTGAGGGCTCGAGGGCCCACTCAAAAGGAAGGTAGATAGGGCTAGAAAACACACAACCTATGATGTGAGGGCTCGAAAGCCCACTCAAAAATGGAGGCAGGGTTAGAAAACACACTACCTAAGGTGTGAGGGCTCGAAGGCCCACTCAAAAAGAGGTGGATAGGACTAGAAAGCACACTACCTAAGATGTGAGGGCTCGAAAGCCCACTCAAAAATGGAGGCAGGGTTAGAAAACACACTACCTAAGGTGTGAGGGCTCGAAGGCCCACTCAAAAAGAGGTGGATAGGGCTAGAAAGCACACTACCTAAGATGTGAGGGCTCGAAAGCCCACTAAAAAATGGAGGCAGGGTTAGAAAACACACTACCTAAGGTGTGAGGGCACGAAGGCCCACTAAAAAATGGAGGCAGGGTTAAAAAACACACTACCTAAGGTGTGAGGGCTCAAAGGCCCACTCAAAAAAGAGGTGGATAGGGCTAGAAAGCACACTACCTAAGATGTGAGGGCTCGAAAGCCCACTCAAAAATGGAGGGAGGGTTAGAAAACACACTACCTAAGGTGTGAGGGCACGAAGGCCCACTCAAAAATGGAGGCAGGGTTAGAAAACACACTACCTAAGGTGTGAGGGCTCAAAGGCCCACTCAAAAAGAGGTGGATAGGGCTAGAAAGCACACTACCTAAGATGTGAGGGCTAGAAAGCACACTACCTAAGATGTGAGGGCTCGAAAGCCCACTCAAAAATGGAGGCAGGGTTAGAAAACACACTACCTAAGATGTGAGGGCTCGAAAGCCCATTTGAAAAGGGAGGCAGGGTTAGAAAACACACTACCTAAGGTGTGAGGGCTCGAAAGCCCACTCAAAAGAGGAGGTAGGGTTAGAGAACACACTACCTAAGAGGTGAGGGCTCGAAAGCCCACTCAAAAATAGAGGCGATAGTGAGACACTGATCTGTCAAGGATGAAAGTAATGCATCATTATCAATATGCATGCATACTTACCTGAGAAATATAGGTCCCCTTTTCTTCATGGAGTTCTCCTTTCCTCAAAATTTTGAGTCTCTGATAGTAAGCTTCGATGGCTCTTTTTGCTCTTGCTTACTCGAGTCATATCTTGTGATTTTGACCTTCTAGGAAGGACTGAATATCATCATACCTCTTTGTCCTCCGCCCCTTTATCTCAAGGGTTGCTAATTTTGCCCAATAGTTTCTTAGAAAGGGAATCATGGAGCCAACTCTACCAGATGTTTTTGATTGCCCTCCAGCTTGATCATGCCCCCAAGTATGCAAATCAGGTTTTGGGGATAAGGCTATGTGAAAGAAGGTTTGGTTATTTACAAGGAGTTGTTTTCATGCAAAATTTTTGGAATTTCAAAGCTATTCCAGACACAAAAATCATTTTGACATCGATTCAAAGCAAACTCATTCTGAAGAAATTCAAGTGATTCCTATAGAGAGGTTTTCAAATGTGATGAAAACTTTTTGTTTTGCTTTTGGTGAAAATGTGAAACATGAAGTGACATCTGGTTGGTCACAAAAGGTTTAAATTTTAATTTGAGAGTTATTGAGAACCGTCTTTCGACGAAAATGTGAAAAACACGAAGTGACATCTGGTTGGTCAAAAAAGGTTTAAATTTCAATTTAAGGGTTATTGAGAACCATCTTTAAAGCATTCATTTTATTTGCATGAATAATGATTTGGTCCGCATGAGAAAGCATTGCCTACCGATCCAGATTGCTTGCCTTTGATCAGAAAAGGCTTCATTAGGCACGTAATGTAAGCTTGGGCTATTGGCTATGAAGAAAAGGATATTCCGGCTCAAAATGTGTTTAAGGGACTTTAAGACTAAGGATCACTAGTGCTTATATCCCAAACTCTTTTTTTTCATACATTTCTGAACCTTGGAATTTGATTTGTAAAATGATCCACGGTGCCCCCCAGTGTTGGGCTTGGGCTCTTTCTCTTTGTCTTTGTTTTCTTCATTTGATTTTGAGCATCATTGCATTGGCTTGACTTTTTTATGCTCAAAATTTTGGATCCTTTGGATTTTTTATGCCCCCCATCTTTGCATGGGCACCTTCGATGATTGAGAATTTTCTTTTATGCCCCCCAGTATTGTTTGGGAACTTTCAATCATTGAGGACTTTTTCGTGCCCCCCAAGAGTTATTTGGGCATTTTAAGGATTTTTTTTGGCACTTGCCCCCCAGTGTAGGGTGTGATCCTAGCCAAGGTTATTTTTCAAGAAAAATCTATTAGGCTTGTTGCACGTCAAAAAATCCGCGCGGCGTCGGCTGGCGATTTTCTCGTTGTTACGTTTGATTTGATTTGGTTCGTTGGAGTCGCCACCTAGTAATTTATTGAAGGCTACTAGGAAACCGGATGTGCTGGTCTTGTCAGAGATTCATGGGTAAGGGACTGGTTGTGGTTAGGGAAGGTATTAGCACCCCTAACACACCCTACCTTAGGTAAGCTGCTTCGTGGTTTGATGTGTTAAAGAAGTTTTAATAATTGTTTTTTTTTATCAGATATTAGAAATAAAACTTACGTATAAGTTAATAATTCTTGACCGTGAATAAACCAAAATATTAAATTCGTCATTAATCTTTGCAATTTTATCACAAGAAAAATCCATAAACAAAACACAAACACACATATTCACTTTCACTATATTTTCTTTTCTTTTCTCTTTTTTTCTTTATTTTTTTTCTTTTTACATCCACATTTTCAACATACAAATAAAACTTCCAATTAAACAAATATTACACAAAACAATTTCAAAATTACAAAAATGACCCAAAACAACCCGGAACAGTGTCAGGAAGCCCTCTAGAACCGCTGGAACAGTGGCGACGCGTCTTCCCACGCGCCACCTCCACTGGAGGCGCGTGGGTTCACGCGCCACCGCTGGAAAGGCTGGAAACCGGTGGCCTGGCTCTGCTTCCTTTCCTTTTCCCTTCTCTACCGGTGGTGACAAACACAATCACCTGCAACCACAAACAAAATCGCAACAACACAGTCGATTTTAGATTTTTTATTCCATTGTTTTCAGATCCGCTTCCCTCCTTCCTCCCCTTTTAGATCTATTTCCTTCCTTCTTTCTTCCCGGTTTGCTGTTCTTTCCTTCTTCAAATGGCAGATCTGGTGGAGGCGGGTCGCGGTGTGGAGGAAAAGGGGGGCGTTTCCTGTTGGAGCTGGATCCGTGGGCTGTTGTTTCGTTGCTGTCACCTGCGTCCGGTGGAGTCGCTATGGAGAGGGGGAGGGTTGCTGGTTCGGTGGAAGTGTTGCGGGAGGTCTGGTTCGGTCTGTGATGGCTGGTGTGTTGCTGTCTTTTGGCAGGTGAAGAAGCTGGAAGGTGGAGGCTTGTTTCTGTGGAGGCCGTCGCTGCTGAAAAGATGATGGGGAGGGCTCTGTGGTGGAGGAGCTCGGCTGCTGTTGTGGGTTTCTTCAGGTGTGGCTGGCGGTTGGAAGGGAAACAGGGCTGCTGTGCCTGACGGCGCTGCTGTGGTGGACGGGTGAAGAAGAAAGGCAAGCCAGCTGGGAGAGAAGAGAGGAAGATGGTGAGCAGTGGGGGAAAAGGAAAATCAAAACCAGGGGGGAAGGGGCAATGTCCCTCTTGTCTGCAGAATAGAGGGTGGCGGAGAGAGGCTACTGTGGGAGAAGAGAAAAAATCAAAAGGGGCTGTTTGGTTTGTTCTTGGCTGGGAGGAGGACCAACGAACAGGAGGGAGAAGGAAAATCAACGCCAGGGGGTAGGGGGGCTGGCGGCTGCTCTTGAAAAAAAATGGGTTTAGGGTTAGGTTTTTTTGTATTTTTTTTTCTGATGTTGTCAAAATTGCCCTCCCTTTACAAAATCAGTGTAGCATGGTATTTATAGGAAAAATTTTGTTAGGTTTTCAAACTAGTCCCTCAACTTTCCTTTCCTTCTCTTTTCCTCTATTTTTTGTAAATTTTGATTTTTCTTATTTTTTTGTATTTTTAAAAGCAAGCAATATCAACGTCAACTCAACAAGGAAAATTAGTGATCATAAAATTAACGCGTTAAAAGTTGAACGCGTTCGAAAGACCTTTAAAAATTTAAATTCTTTTTAGATGACGCTGAAAATGCTAAAAACGATGCAACTATATTAAAAATGTATTTTTTGGATTTTCAATGTTTTTTCGCTATTTTTGAATTTTTCTGAAAATTTATCAAAACATGGGTCAAAAATTGGGTAGCAACAGATGCCCCCTCTTTACAATGCTTACGAAGCAAAACTCCTCAATGTTTTGCATAGTAAGCTTTGTAAAGAAAAACTTGTCTTTCTGTCTGCTTAACATGCTCAATATCCACTCATCTAAAGAACTTGCTCTTTTTTTTGTGTTCTCTTCCTTCTCTTTTCTTCCTCTTCTTTCTTTCTTTCTTTCTTTCTTTCTTTATCTCTCTTTTTTTTTCTTCTTTTTTTTCCGTTAACCTGAGATCCCATCTGGCGACCTCATTCAACTGGAACTAAAAAAGTGTAGCTCGGTCAACCTGAAATCCCATCTGGCGATTCCCTTTAACCAAAGCCACCTGAGATCCCATCTGGCGACCTCATTAGACTGGAACTAAAAAAAATATGTAGCTCGGTCAACCTGAAATCCCATCTGGCTATTCCCTTTAACCAAAGCTAAAATCTGCGTGGTTGGGCTAACCTGAGATCCCGTCCGGCGATCCCCTTTAACCAAAACCAATATCTGTGTGGTTGGGCTAACCTGAGATCCTGTTCGGCGATCCCCTTTAACCAGAACCAATATCCTGTGTGGTTGGGCTAACCTGAGATCCCGTCCGGCAATCCCCTTTAACCAGAACCATTATCCTGTGTGTGGTTGGGCTAACTTGAGATCCCGTCCGGCGATCCCCTTTAACCAGAACCAATATCTGTGTGGTTGGGCTAACCTGAGATCCCGTTCGGCGATCCCCTTTAACCAGAACCAATATCTGTGTGGTTGGGCTAACCTGAGATCCCGTCCAGCGATCCCCTTTAACCAGAACCAATATCCTGTGTGTGGTTGGGCTAACCTGAGATCCCGTCCGGCGATCCCCTTTAACCAGAACCAATATCTTGTGGGTGGTTGGGCTAACCTGAGATCCCGTCCGGCGATCCCCTTTAACCAAAACCAATATCTTGTGTGTGGTTGGGCTAACCTGAGATCCCGTCCAACGATCCCCTTTAACCAGAACCAAAATCTACGTGGTTGGGCTAACCTGAGATCCCGTCCGACGATCCCCTTTAATCAGAACCAACATCTGTGTGGTTGGGCTAACCTGAGATCCCACCCGGTGATCCCCTTTAACCAGAACCAACATGAGATCCCATCTGGCGACCTCATTAAACCAAAACTAGAAAAATATGTGTAGCTCGGTCAACCTGAAATCCCATCTGGCGATTCCCTTTAACCAAAGCTACATGAGATCCCATCTGGCGACCTCTTTAAATCAAATAAAAAATATGCAAAAAGTGGTCTCATTGTAATGGGTGACCTACTCAGGTGGAAAGAATATGGAAAGCGGTCTCATTATGATGGGTGACCTACCCAAATGGAAAAAATGTGAAGTGTGGTCTCATTATAATGGGTGACCTACCCAGATGGAAGATAGAAAAAATATGAAGTGGTCTCATTGTAATGGGTGACCTACCCAGGTGGAGGATAAAAAAAAATATGAAGTGGTCTCATTGTAATGGGTGACCTACCCAGATGGAGGATAGAAAAAATATGAAGTGGTCTCATTGTTATGGGTGACCTACCCAGGTGGAAGATGAGAAAAATGTGAAGTGGTCTCATTATTATGGGTGACCTACCCAGGTGGAAGATGGTGGTCTCATTGTGATGGGTGACCTACCCAGAAAAATGATGTTTTTTTTTTAAAAAAAATGGTCTCATTGTTACGGGTGACCTACCCAAAGATAGAATATGACTTACCTGGCAAAAAGACTTGGTTGGAGCAGTCCTGGCAGGATAAGGCTGACAAACTTGGCGCTTTCTGGTTGCAGGTTGACTTGAAGACTCCTTTTGATGACGGGGTTAATCTCCTCGTTTCTTTGAGATTCTCCTACTGGCAGGGTTCATCTCATTCTCTTCTCGTTCCAGGATCTAAACCGATTCTTTGTCATCATCAACTCAATGATTCTTTCTTTGTCCACAATCTTGCTGGACCTCATTGAGGATCTTTCTGTAACAAATCACAAGAATGTGCAATGCTTTGAGGTTAGATG
Source organism: Populus nigra (assembly GCF_951802175.1). Lineage (NCBI taxonomy): Eukaryota > Viridiplantae > Streptophyta > Magnoliopsida > Malpighiales > Salicaceae > Populus > Populus nigra. Next base: position 16,975,989 of record NC_084854.1, read on the forward strand.
ACATGCATGCATCCTTACCTGATGTGAAATATAGGTCCCCCCTTTTGATAATCCATCGTCATAGGGTGCCTTTGTTTGCATTCCAAAGCTTTCTTTGTTCTTTTGATGCCTTGGCTCATTCCTGTGCTAGCCATCCACTCAGTTGTAAGTGCAGTACCCATCCTAGGCTGTCTTCGACGGTTACTGCTCTTGTTGTTTATCAAGCTTGACTCTGCCCCCAAGTGCGGTGTTGCTTGATTCATTATGAAGGATTTTCTCTCCTGGATTCTTCTGAAAATTATCTTTCGATTGGTTGTGTGCATCATGCTAACACCCATCAAGATTGTTAATCAGTCATGAACTTGCCCCCGGTTGAAACAATACTCTTCAAGTATATGTTATCATCAGTCTTCATTGAAACTATCCAGTCATCCAGACATGCATCTCATAGCTTGCAGTACAAAGGCTCATGGTTGTATGCTCAGTGTTATTCTCAATAGATTCGCCTTAGCTCTTCTAATCAGATTGTGAAAAGAAATGCAGTGGCATCATCAATGATGTTCATTTTATCACCCATATTCATGCGATGAAGTGCGCCTTCGGGCTTCAAAACAAGATGGTCTCACAGTCAGTCTTGGTGAGTGCATCCTTCCAATATTCATTCAAATACAACTATGCGATAACATCGTTCAAAAGTCATAGCCATGTTGGAGATGATAATATGACGTTATCCTTCAAGTACAACATTGTTCCACAATCAATCTTGGTGGTGTGCATCTTTTCACCATTCAATTATATTTATTTATGTATCCTCATCGATTGCTAGCCATGTTTCAAAAGATGATGCTATGAAGATGTCCTTCAGGTACATCTTTGATCCACCGTCAGTGTTGGTGGTGTGCATATGTTAGATGTTCATTCAAATGCACTCACTTGATAACATCTGTCAGGAGTCATGGCCATGTTTAGAGGGTAACCCAAGTTAACGATAATAAAATGCCCTTCAAGTGCAACGTTACTCATCAATTGCTGCTGAAGTTCACTAAATCACTGACTGTCTTTGAACAACATTGCCCCCAGTAATGATCCGAATGCTTGTTCTGCTGATTAGCTTTCTTTAAACACCATTGTCCTCAGTGCATTGATTCATCATTTGATCATCTTTATTTTCCTTATAGCTGATCTGAATACTGCTTGTTTTTCCTTCTCAGGGTCCACTGTATTGCCCCCAGAGTGTCTCAACTTTTCAAGGAGTATTGAGAAGAGTTGATGTCATTTCATGTCAAATATTTCGCAGACTCACTCGATGTTCTTCATTGTTCGACAATCTTTCTTATTCTGGAATCAAATCTCATACTTCAAAGGTCATGTCTATTCAAGTCTAATTGTTGAGATGAAATCAGAGAAATATCAATTTTGAAAAATATCTTTTAAAAATCATGCTTTTTGGTCAAAGACCCAACACACGTCATTCAATGCAATCCTTTGATTGTCTTGTATTTTGAAAACACAAATCAACCCGTTGTAATATTAAAATGGCCCTTTCCATGGTTCTTTGTGTCCACTTTAAACTCTGATTTTGGGTATATCTTTTGATGGTTTGCGATGAGGTGACCTTTATGTGAATTTCAAAAACAAGACTCAAGTCAAAACTTGAGGATTCATCAAGAAAGATTGTTTTCTTTTTTAGCACCAATTTTATCAGCATGTATAATAACCAGTAGCTTAATTCATGAAGCCACGACTCTTATGGAAAAAACTCTTCAAGTTTTGAGATCGTCATTTATCGGTTCAGATTGCTTACTTGATCAAAAAGGGCTTTTAAAAGCACGTAATGCAGGCTATGGTTCATGGCTTATGAAAGAAAGGAAAATTCAGGCTCAAAAGGTGTTTGTGGGTTTCAAAGACCTAGGATCAACATCAAACTATTCATCAACTCTTTTTCTATTGTTGTCTTTGTAGAGGAAATGACATATAACCTTATTAACCTTAAATATTAGATTTCTCTTAACATAGGTCATAATGCAAATCCACTTTTTCTTTGATGAATAATCAATCTAATCTCTTTGAAGACATTAGAGGCTTTATCCTAGACATACCAAAAGACATGAAGCTTAAATTTTTTTACTTTTGGCATTTACTGTGTCTTTCTTTAATTGAAACCTCTTTTGCCCCTCTTAGAATTGATAAGCATTCTCCTTCCATTCCACTCTTTCTTTTTTTTTACATAGCCTTCCTCAAAGATTTCTTGGAGGGCCCTCAATCTATGGCTTTTTCCTTCTAGCCCTTTCCTAATCATTGGACTTTTGTTCTAAGCCTTTCTTTTATCCATTAATCCTATCACTGTCTTCAAAATATCTCTCATTTACCCCCAGTGTGGGGTGTGATCCTAGTCAGGGTTTTTTATGAAAAGAATATTCTATCCAGCTCAAAATGGGACTCAAGGGATATAATCTTTAGAAAGTGAAGGGATATCAAAGATGGCCTTTTCTCATTTCAAGCAAGGTCGGTTAGAACCGATAAATTTTGACCTCATCCAGTGTAATGATTGGGACTTGTAAGAATCATGACTCCCGAGTCCATAACTACCGAATCCACTACATGTCATTATGCATACTGCTAAAACTTAGCTATATGATGTGTGGTTCAGTTTTAAGAGGTATGAGCTCAAAATTTGTTTGTCACCTCATGTTATCATGTCATTTCAACAATCATCGAGTCATTTCTATAATCAAAACACTTTTAATCTTCAGGATTGATTAACCTTTATCGCATGTTGGAGTTTGATCAAAATATTTTGTCAGAATAGAATGCTAAACATATGTTGATTTCAAAACAACAAAGAGACAAAAACAAGACATGTTTCGTTGAAGGATGAGATATGATCACAAAACAAAAATGCAACATTCCACAACAATATGATTGACAATTCATCGCCATTCTTGAATCATCTTTTCAGGCAATATCTGTGTTTTGCCTAGCAATTCTGATCACTCGTCATTCTGAGGATGTTCTGGTGACAAAATGATCGATGACATCATCTTTCACAAACTGAGCTCGATTCTTAAAACTCTTGCATTTGTTCAACTGAAATGGCCGAGGACCCTAACATGACATCACATCTCTTGTTTGGATTATACCACCTAGAAAATGATGGTTGCATGGGATTTGTCGAAGTCAGGTAAAAAGTCTAGAATCTGGCAGATGCTGGTAAATAAACTCAAATGGCAAAGGGAAGTCAATCCTGACAAAGGTACTTGAGCAGTTGATGCTACAGTGAGACCTGGCTAAACCACATGAATAAGGTTTTCCGCCTTCAGAGTTATCTTCTTATTCATCTCTCTTCATTGTTCTGGAATTCATGGCAGAACCTTCAATCTTTCACTTCTTCATGGCTCGTTCAATTCTTTCGACAATCTTTACAACATCATGTCAATCTTCCCATGTTGTTGTGGTCGTTTGTGGATTGTTGGAAACCTTCCAACAGCTAGGTAATCTTGCCAGCGCATAGAATCATGCAACGCTATCACTGTCAATGTGTGAAATGATGCATTGTTTTTATTGGAGGAGAACCTGATGAATCTAAAACTCCTTTGTCTCCTCTTCGATCCCTCACTGACAGTGTAGCAAACAAACACTTGTAGAGGGAGTTCTGCTCCATTGAAGTTTCAGTCTTATTCCTGTTTTTCAGCCCACGTTTGTCTCTTCTCCCTACTTTTGTGTTTTAATTCCAACACTGGTAAGAGAAAATTATAGACGATCTGAAAGTATTGCATCCCTTCTTGGATTCCTCACTTGCAGATCCATAAACAAATCTCTACAGAGAGAGCTCTGCCACATAGAAGTCTGCTTATGTTTTTCAGACCAAGTCTGGCTCTTCAACCTACCACAGTCTCTTTGTGCTGAAACTGATGAGAGATTTTTATGGCATATGCAACTAATAAACCCCCTCTTGAATTCCCAACTTACAGGGCCATAAACAGATTTTTGTAGAGAGAGCTCTGCCACATTGAAGTTTGATGTGTGCTCATGTTTTTCAGACTAGGTCTGACTCTTCGGCCTACTCCAGTGTTTCAGTGCTGAAACTGATTAGACAAATTTTTGTAGCGTATGAAAGTATTGCATCCCCTCTTGCATTCCCCACTTGCAGAGCCACAAACGGATTTTTGTAGAGAGAGCTCTGCCGCGTTGAAGTTCAATGACGGCTCATGTTTTCAGACCAGGTTTGACCCTTCTGCCCACTCCAGTGTTTCGGTTCTGAAATTGATGGGGCAAAGTTTTGTAGCATATGAAAACACTACATTCCCTCTTGCCTTTCCCACTAGCAGATCCCTAAACAAATCCCTACAGAGAGAGCTTTGCCACGTAGAAGTTCAGTGTCTACTCATGTTGAACTGGATTTGAGCTCACAGTGGGGGTAACTTCAAAGAAGGCTAATGCACCATGCACAGAAGCTAGTAGTTATTTGGTTCCATTAGCAGATACGGAGGCGATGAATAATTATCAGTGCAACTGGACAAGAACAAAGGTTGTCATTAGCTGATGACTAAAGGCATTGCTGCAATTATTCATGACTGAAAAGAGGAGGTGTAACTTCAATGGGACATGGACAAGCGGTGTTCCCACAGAAGACTGTGTAGACATTCTCTTTCCCTTTGATGCTCTACACTTGTTCAAACATATCTGATTCTAGCTACTTCACCTCTGATGCTCTCAACTTTCTTTTGACTCTGTGCCTCTCTCTGACCCCTTTCTTTATTATCCATCTTTTCCATCCAGTGTAGTAAACCTCAGACAAGGGAACCTATTTTTCCTCATGGTACATGCATGATAAATGTATGAACATGTAATCTATATGAAGAACTCGCCCTTCGAGGGGTGACATATGGTCGTAACTCTTGTATGATGAAACAAGAATCTTGATTCTTGCCCAAACTCTATAATGAAAATTTTCTGAGTGACGGCCATTGGGTCACCCAAAAGTCTTGAGTTCAAGATGCTTCAAGAAGGGTTTGCCCTGATGCAAATAAAATTAGCACATACAACCTAAGGACAGGTTCTATTCATTATGTGATCATGGGTAAGTTTTCTACCTGGTCTCAAAAGGGTCTCATATCTGCCCAGTGACGATCTTTGTAAAGGCAGTATAGGGGCGTTGCAAGAAATGGTTAAGGTACATATACCCACCATTATCAAGCAGGCACTTAGATATGAGTTGGGTGTTTCACGCATCTGAACCCTTACCAATAGTCTTAGGGCAGATCGCTAGTTCCCCACCTAACCTAAAAGCTTGTGTATGCTTTCAAAAATAAATACAAGTGATGCATGAAACAATTCTAAAAATGCATGGATAAAACAAAAATAAAACAAGAAAAAAAAGAAAAAACTTAAACACATCAAATACACAAAGCTTAGTCCAATATTGTCAGAAACAGTACCTTCCCCAGTGGAGTCGCCATTCTGTCGCACGTCAAAAAATCCGCGCGGCGTCGGCTGGTGATTTTCTCGTTGTTACGTTTGATTTGATTTGGTTCGTTGGAGTCGCCACCTAGTAATTTATTGAAGGCTACTAGGAAACCGGATGTACTGGTCTTGTCAGAGATTCACGGGTAAGGGACTGGTTGTGGTTAGGGAAGGTATTAGCACCCCTAACACACCCTACCTGAGGTAAGCTGCTTCGTGGTTTGATGTGTTAAAGAAGTTTTAATAATTGTTTTTTTTCATCGGATATTAGAAATACAACTTACGTATAAGTTAATAATTCTTGACCGTGAATAAACCAAAATATTAAATTCTTCATTAATCTTTGCAATTTTATCACAAGAAAAATCCATAAACAAAACACAAACACACATATTCACTTTCACTATATTTTCTTTTCTTTTCTCTTTTTTTCTTTATTTTTTTTCTTTTTACATCCACATTTTCAACATACAAATAAAACTTCCAACTAAACAAATATTACACAAAACAATTTCAAAATTACAAAAATGACCCAAAACAACCCGGAACAGTGTCAGGAAGCCCTCTGGAACAGTGGCGGCGCGTCTTCCCACGCACCACTGCCACTGGAGGCGCGTGGGTTCACGCGCCACCGCTGGAAAGGCTGGAAATCGGTGGCCTGGCTCTGCTTCCTTTCCTTTTCCCTTCTCTACCGGTGGTGACAAACACAATCACCTGCAACCACAAACAAAATCGCAACAACACAGTCGATTTTAGATTTTTTATTCCACTGTTTTCAGATCCGCTTCCCTCCTTCCTCCCCTTTTAGCCTTGTGAAAGGATTATCAAAGATGGCCTTTCTTCATCTCAAATGCATGCATTTAGGATCGGTAAGCCTTGCTTTCATACGAGTATGCAAAGTGATTTCTCATTATTCATTCAAATAAAACTCAGCTTTAGAGTCACTTCATGGTGTTTTTGTTTTTTTGGGTTTTCTTGGTGTATGGTTACCTCTCTAAGGAATCACCCGAATTTTCAGAACTTGTTTATTTAAACAAACACCAACATGATTTCTGTTTTTGTACTAAACTTTGATTTCCCAAAAATCCTTGTGAAAACATGCATAGTTTTGGAAGAAAGGGGAAACACGCCCAAAGATTCTTGGCGCTATGGTTTCATGTTTAAAGGTTATGTTCAATGTGTTATTTCCATAAAACAAAAAAAAAATGAAGACATGTCATGAACACAGGAAAACACATGATTTTATTAACAGGAAAGGCTCATTTGACAGAGAAAGTCTTGTGGCATTATAAGCTAAATTGCTAACAAGACTAAAACAGGTTGAAACAGACATGATCAAACAAAAGGAAATAATTGGGTAGGCTCCATCTTCCCATTCTATAGCAGAACTTTGTCCTCTATCCTTGAGAGTGCACATTTCCTTTTTCACACCTTGCTCTTGCCATCAGTGCTTTGAGGTTTTCGGAGCATTCCACCTCCAGTGCATTCACCGATCCAGTACCTGAAGCATGATTGGGTAAACGGTTCGAACTCACGTTTGGAGTTCATTCGAAGGTTATCCATCCAGCTTTAATCAAATGCATGAGCCTCTTTCTTGAAGGCACTGCAAGTATGAATGTTATGTCCCACGGCACCAGCATGGTACTCGCAAGTGAGGTCAGGCTTGTACCAATTAGGGTAAGGTGGTTGCAGAGGTGTCAAGGGTTCTGGAGCTATATGCCCGATGCTTAGTAGCTTTTGGTACATCTCATTTAAGGGTAGCGGTAATGGAGGTAGTTGTTCTTGGACTCTTTGGTGTGTGGTTTGAGGCTCAGGTTTTCTTGTGGGGAATATAGGGTTGAGATTGATGTTAGAAATTTGGGGTGAAGGGGATGGAGTGTGATAGTTCTGGAATGGGTTCTTCCTACCCCTATATCCACTTTCAACATAGTCGACCTCTTTTTTTTTTTACCTTCAAAGCCCCTTTTCTCCACAGATACAGAGATTCTACCACTCTTTACTCCTTGCTCTATGCGTTCAGCTACTACCACAGCGTCAGTAAATTGTTGGGCCGAACTACCCATCACATGCTCGTAGTATGGGTCCTTGAGCTTGTTGGTAAATAGAGTGACCATCTCTTTATCCAGGAGTGGAGGATGTACTTGAGCAGCTAGGTCTCTCCACCTTTGAGCATATTCCCTTATGCTTTCCATGTCCCTTTTCTCTAAGTTGGACAAACTGGTTCTGTCAGGAGTGATGTCCATATTATACTTGTATTGCTTGACAAAAGCATCCACCAAGTCTTTCCATCTTTGGATCTTGGTGTTGTCCAATCTCATGTACCAGTTTAATGCCGCCCCACTTAAGCTATCTTGGAAAAAATGCATCAGTAGTTTTTCATCATGTACTACTTCTGCCATTTTGTTACAGTAGGATTTGAGATGAGTTGTGGGGCATTGTGTCCCAGTATATTTGATAAATTCAGGAACACGAAATTTCTTCGGGACAACCACATTTGGGACCAAGCACATTTCTACTGCTCGTACTGGATCGTACAAGTCTACCCTCTCAATGGCTCTGATTCGGGCTTCTAGCGCTGCCATCTTATCAATGTCATCAGATGACTTGGTCTTGTGGGACTCATTGGCAAATGCATCTATGACTGCGGGGGTTGATGCTGGTGGCATTGAGTGCACAAAAGCTGGATTGTGTGGAGGTTCATGACCATGTTCACTCATTATTTCTTCGGGTTGAGCTGTTGTTGGAGGCTGAACAAAAATAGCAGGCCGGTTGGAAGGACCTTCACTAGAGGCATTTCTAAATGTTTGCTCGAGTAAGCTAGTGAGGCGAGCCACGCTTTCTTTTAGAGATTCTAACTCTTCTTGGAAATGGGCGTCACGGTGAGCACGCTCTTCACCTTCCATGTTTTGTGCTCGGAGTCGGGTGTTTATAGGCTCTTTAGGGACCTATATTTCAACCTGTTGTATGTATGTATGTTATTTACAATGGATGGATCTGTGTGTGGATGCAAATGTATGTACATTGGGTATGACTGGCAAAAACCCATGCAAAATGAATATGTAAAGGGTTCATGCTCTAAAAGAAGGTTTTAGGTCATTACATGATGGGTAGGCTTTCTACCTGGTCTTAAAAGGGTCTATGAACTGCCCAGTGACCACCTCTCGTGAAGGCAGTATAAGGGTTTACAAGGAATGGTTGGGACACATTGTGACCGCCATTACCGAGTAAACACTCAGTTCATAGTTGGATGTTTCACGAATCTGAACCCCGACTGAAAGTCATGAGGCAGATCGCTACTCCCCACCTAACCTAGAATTGGGTTTATTCACAAAATTAAAATGCATGCTAAAGCAGTAAAAATGCGAGCTAAAATTAAAGACCAACAAAAAGGAAAACAATCAAACGATCAATGCTTAGTCCGTCCAGACATGGTTGTCCCCAGTGGAGTCGTCATTCTGTCGCACGTCGAAAAATCCGCGCGACGTCGGCTGGTGATTTTTTTATTATTGTGTTTTGCTTGGTTCATTGGAGTCGCCACCTAGTATTATGGTCACTAGGAACCTATGGTCTACGAGAGTCTGAGTAAGGGACTGGTTGTGCAAGGGGAAGACGCATCACCCCTAGTGCACCCTACCTAAGGTAAGCTGCATTGTTGTTTGATTATTTTTCTAGGTCAAGTTTCTATTCGTTGGTCTTTTCTAAGGTTCAAGGTAGATCTCCCTTCGTGAGGGAGTCTCTACCTTATTGGGTTAAATCCTAACCGTTCTAAAGTTTGAATGACATTTATTTACACCTTGTATCTTTAATACCTAAGGGTGTACTTTATCGTGTAATTTTACACCCCATAAATATTAAAGTCTACATCTGGATCCTAGAAAAAAAGTTGAAATAAAAGATTTTGACATTTTGGCCAAACCCTAACGGATGATCATAAACTAGTTATGATATCTATTTTTTTGGATTTTTTAAAACGTGAGAAAGATGCAAAAGTTTTTTTGAAAATATGCTTGGAAAATTCTTTAGGACTTGGCCGTATGCAATAAAATATTTTTTTCTTTTTTTGAATTATTTCGAAGGAAACCAGGTGTTTTAATACCGGACTTGTATCTTATCATGTAAGTATACAACTCAATATTAAGCAAACTTGGTAGAAAAATGTTTAAGAAAATCAAAAAAAATTTTGAAATGATTTTAAAATTTTTTGAATTTTTTTTGAATTTTTGTTTTTCAGGGCCGAGCCGGGCCCAGCCACTTGGGCTGGGCCAGAACTGGCCCGGCCCAAGCAGGTGGCTAATTAATTATCCACTGCATGCAGAAATGAATTCTGCATGCAGCGGTTACGAAGAACGAAGAAGAAAAGGGTGAAGCGGGGAAGAGAGAATTACCTGGCGTGGAGAGAGTCGGCGGCCTGGCTGGTGGTGCGCGGTGCGACTGGAGGCGACGAGGACGGCGGCGTGCACTGGTCCCGGCTGGAAGAAGAAGGAGCAGGTTCCTGGAGAGGAGAAGGAAAACTCACGGCTGGAGCTGTTGGTTGACTGAGGAAGGAGCTGCTACTCCGGCTGCTGCTGGTAGGAGTGGAAGAGAGCTTCTGGGCAAGATGGTTGCTACCTCTGTTGTCACCGCCGCTGTTGGAGTCACGGTGGCAGAGGAGAAGATTTTTGCAGAGAAGAGAGGGAGAGAAAAAGAGGTACTGTGACTGTGGTGAAGTTGCTGGGTGATGGATGGGATGTGGTGTTTCGTGGGAAGAACGATGGCGAGATCAGTGGTGGAGGCTGGAGGCCACGGCGGAGAGAAAAAGGAAAGAGAAGGTTGGTTGCAGGAAAACCGGGCAGGAAAAGCTGATTTTTTTGCCAATTTTGAGCTCGATGTCCCCCCTGAGCATGAAATTGGCTCCTATTTATAGGGCTGGAAAGAGGGTAATCTTGTCTTCAACGGGGAAAAAGTCTTAGCCTTTGATTTGACTCGAGGAATCCAAGCCGTTGGTTCAAAGTGTGCACCTCGAATTGCCAAATTTGGCAATCCAAGGCTGCAGACTGAACGAGGTGGCCACTTTGGGCCAATAAACGGAGCCGTTTCAAAGTTTTTTGACTCGAGCGGACCATTCTCGAGGATAAAGGGGTTTCAGATAGACATTTTGGTGCACGCTTTGTCGGATTTGGAGGCCAAACGAGGTAGAAAATGCTCCTGGAAAACTGCTACTCGGGCAGCTTTGTGGGGAAGAAGATGAACAGTGACCAGGCGACGCGTCGCCTGGTCCCTTCCCCCTCTTTGTTTTTTCTTAAACACAAAAACGACGCCGTTTTGGATCAAAAATTAGGGATTTTTGCCGATTTTCAATTGAGTCCTCCAGCTTTCAATTTCTTCAATTTGACCCTCGACTTTTGTCAATTAGACCCCTATATTTTGGCACCTTTTGCAGATTGGTCCTTGGCTTTGGATTTTGTCAATTTAACCCCTAATTGGCCCCAAAAATTCAATTTTCTTGCAATTTGACCCCTGATTTCAATCAATTAACTTGGTAAAAATTAAATTTCGTCTCTTAAAATTCCAATCTTCTCCATTAAGCCCAAATTGGGCTCCCAAACTTAATTTTTCACCAATTAAGCCCCAAATAAAATTAATTTGACCCATTTAAAGTATAATTAAGTCCTTGCACTTAATTAAATCCTTCATTTGGACCTAAATTAATTCTTCAACATAATTAAAATTTAATTTGGCCCATGATTAAATCAAATTGGCCTACTAAAAATTTAATTATGTTATTGGACTTAATTTTTATGCAAATTTGTCCAATAATCATTTAATTTGACCTTGAATTTGCATTTTTTTTCTCCGATTTTGGGCACAATGGGGCGCCAAAAGGCCTTGAATTTTCTCCGAAAATTGCAGATTGATTTTTGCCTATTTTGCCTATTTTCTTGATCAACTTTCTCCACATTGCCAGCCTTTAATTTATTTTTTTATTTTTATTTTGAAAAAAAGTGAATTTTAGGGAATAACTCAGAATTGGGTTATGACAATGGGTAACATAATTACTAACCCAAACCCATAGTATGGGGGGCTTAGTATAGAGGGACCCATCAGTTATGCACCCAATATGAGGGATGTTGGGCTCAATCCATGCCAGAAGCCCAGGAGAAAACGGGGCGAGGGTGTATCCAGGTCCACCGTGGAGCTGGGCGTGGACACGTCCAGGTCCAAAGACGAGGCGCGGACGCGTCCAGGTCCAACGTGAAGTTGGATGCGACCATGTCCGGGCCCATCGTGGGGCATCCGCGCCCAATTTAGGGTTGGGTGTGGTTGCGCCCAGGCCCAATCATGGGACTGGGCGTTGATGCATCCCCGCCCAACATAAAGGTGGGCGTGGTCGCGCCCAGGCCCAATTGTGAGACTGGGCGTGGACATGTCCACGCCCACCGTAGAGTTGGGTGTGGGTGTACCCCAACCCAACTTGAGATTGGACACTCGAAAAGACATAGCCCCATTTTGGGTTATAACTTTCATGCATTATCTCTTAAATGAGGTTGAGTTAAGAAACCATGACCCATCAGTAGCCCCTCAAGTTTATTTTTTTGGAGAAATTGGGAGACTTAAGGCTAAAGAGACTTTGGACTGACCTCAATTGAGTCATGATTTTGGTCAGGGCATCTTTTATACTCCCCTTGTCAGGGCCTCACTAGCGGGGTGGTGTTCCCAAAAAGATCATTGTTTGAATCTTCAGGATGTGTTTCCAGTTCTTCCTCTCAGGAACATTGGGTTCTAGACGCCACAAGAGTGTGTAGCCCTGTTTGGACCAGTAGAGGTGTTATTGTATGAGGGCTGGTTTCAACGCTTCTTGATGTTGTAGAGGTTGGTTTCAGCACTTCTTGATGTTTGTAGAGGTTGGTGCCTATGCTACTAGAGGAGGTGTGTAACCCAAGTTGGATAGACGATATGAGCATGATAAGACCGCCCCAACAGTCTTGATGTTGTAGAGCCTGATACCCGTGCTATCCAGGAGAGGTGTGTAACCCGAGTTGGATAGACAGTGTGAGTTTGATAAGGTCGTCCCAGCACTCTTGATGTTGTAGAGACTGGTACCCGTGCTATCCATGGGAAGTGTGTAACCCGAGTTGGATAGACAGTGTGAGTTTGATAAGGCTGCCTCAGCACTCTTGATTCTAACTAAAAAGGCTAAATAGAAGGAAGGGAGGGGGCGCTGACAGCCGCCCTGAAGAGTGAAGTATTGATCCCCTACTACTGCCTTGGAGAAGCAAGTCCCAGATGCCACAGGGGTGTATAACCCCGATTGGTGACAGTATGAGGTTGATGCTCACTTAGGACTTTGTTACTGTCCTGGAGAAGTGGGTCGTGGATGTTATAGGGGTGCGTGACCTCGATTGGATCGGTAAGAAGTATTCTTGAGAAAGGAACGTAGATAAAGTAAAAACACAAGTGATACAAATATGTATTCTTTATTTATGTATTTAACAATGATATAGCTTAAGGTGATCTAAGTGCCACACATGAGGAAGGCCAGAGCCTTGTAGGTGATCGACCAGTAGGGCCTTCTTACCCTTTAAAAAGGTGTTTGCATATTTTTTTGAGGCTTCCTGGTTCCCCTTCACCGCTGCTACCCCTTTAACTGTTGAGAACTTCATGGTCAAATACTTAGTGCTGACCATTACACTGATATGATGGAGCAATGGCCTTCCAATGATGGTGTTGCATGGGAGATAGGTGCTAATGATTAATGAAGTTTTGTTGGATAGTCACACAACAAGGTGCATTCCCCATAGTAACAATCAACTCTACTGCCCTCTTCTTAGGCACTGCTGATCTTTCTATCCCAATGAGGGGTGTTAGCACTGAAGCTATATATATATATATAATTGTTAGAAAATAGTACCATTCAGACAATAGTTGCTATAAACAATAAAACGTAAGCTAGATTTCTTGGTACTTTAGATTCATTAAAGCTTTGGACAGGTCTGTTCTTACCTTTAAACCACCTGCTAATAACATTAAAATAAAAATTAGATAGCCACATGAAAATAAGGATTCCTAAAAAAGAAAAGAATATTGTAAGGGTGATAAAAGAATATGAAATTTTCGAGGTTTGGTAATCTTCTTCCCTAAGTATGAACGTGATTTTAGTTAAAGCAACTCTTGTGTGTTTGGTGGGGAAAACATAATATGTTAACTTGTTTAATAACATTAGAGTTCCACCTACTGAATTCAGAAGTTGATCCATCTCTCCTTTGTATTAATTTACTGAATAACTGGCAGGAAAATAATATTTTAATAAATAATTTGATGGTGCTCAGAAATAAGTAATGTAGTTACTTCATGAATTTATTTTTAAAAAATAAATGATTTGATGAAAAATCAAATCCGAGACCAGGAAAACATGATACTAATAGTTTTATCTAAGCTATTTTTTTATTATTATTATTTTCTCTATTCATTTTGTATCTATTTTTTTCTTAAGAGTAAATATGAGTAGTTACTTCCCATCATACTTGTAGAATAAGAGTTTTTTTTGTTGAAATCCTTTTTTTTATTTTAAAAAAATTGCTCACAACTTGTTTGAAATCAGATCATATGTGGAACTGAATTCAATTCCAGAGATGATTTGAATTCAATTGATAACATATTACAATTCTTATGTTTTAAATAAAATACGAAACCACACAATTGAATTTAATAATATTATTTAGAATACTTGTAGAATTGAATTGAATTAATAATCTTTACTATTTTACCTTTAAATTATTTCTTAATGTTACAATTTTTTTTTTACAAGAACCCTTATATTTACCATTTTATACTTGCAACATTTTTACTACCTTTATGTTAATTTTCCAGTCTAGCTCTAGCATATGAGCGTTGAACCACATTGGATTTTCTTGCAATTTCAGAGAAAATGTTGAAAGATCATTGTTACAATAATGATCTTACGAGAAAGGATTCAAGAATATTAATAGTAGAAAAAGGTGTTAAAAGAGACGATGAGGTAAATTATTATGTTTTTTTTTGTGAAGTAAATTGCTAAATTAAATTGCATAATAAAAAAAACAATTAGAAACCAGACATAACAATTAGTAACTGAACAACCACATCTCAAAAGCAAAACAATTTAGCATAGCATAATGAAAGGGACAATTGTGTTGGGTAAAAGAACCAATATAACAAATTCATAATTCATAAGTCCCAATTATCTTTTCTCTTTGTGAAGCTAAAATATGATCAAACAATTAACAAAATTAAGCAATCAATCACATAAATCAACACTAAGATTTTTAACCCAATGTGAAAAAAATCACGGGACCGCAGTCCACCTAAAAGCTTCTAGTAATGAATAATAGGATCACAAAGTGTTCTTTCTTAGCTAAAACTAAGGACTACAACATATAAATAATCAATATTAACTTATTATTGGAGTACAATAAGATTAAAGAGAGAAAGTTGAGAGAAATCCTCTCAAAGCTAAAAGTTGTATTTTATAATGAAATAATCAAATTAGACACTTTAATCTTCAACCTAACCGTACATAATAAATAATTATGTGTTTAGTATCTGATGTCAAAATTTCAGCTCAGTCTTACAATAAATAAGCTATCAATCAAAGATTAAACTGACTTCACTTAAGTTGCTAATGTTTTTGTTCTCTTTTTCTCTTTTTTGGGTTTGTTATGCCAAATGAAACAAAAGACAACTGACTTTAATATATATATTCTGACCAACCTCTTTTTTCTTTTTTTTATAAGTGTGTGGTCTTTTTTAAATGGTGCGAGACCCATAACAAATCTTTCTCTCACGCACCATGTAAAGAATTCACATTAATGACAATCAGTTTGTAAGCTTTAATTTGGTGGGTTCTACTAAGCCTGTTTGCTTTCTACAGAACTCAAACTTCTTTTTAGGTAGAGACTTAGTTATCATGTTCGACATATTATCATTGATATAGATCTTCTTAACAACAAATGACTTCATCTTTATAGCATCTTGAATCCATTGGTATTTAACTTCAATATGCTTTGATTGAGAGTAAAAAGTATGATGCTTATTGAGATAGATTGCACTATGATTGTCGCAATACAACACAAAGTTCTCTTGCATTAGACCAAGTTCATGTAAGAACTTTTTTCATCCGTAATAACTATTTTCCCTCATTTAGTAATAGCAATGCATTTAGCCTCTATAATAGATAATACAATACATTTTTGTAAGCTTGATTGCTATAAAACTTCCTTTTGCAAAGGTCATTAAGTATCCCGATATGGACTTTTTAAAATTAATATCACATGTCATATCTGCATCTGTGCATCCATCCAGCACATGTTTACCATTACCAAAACATAAATTGAAACTAGAAGTACTTTTAAGATACATGAGTATCAATTTCACTGTTGATCAATGTTCTTTACCAGGATTGAAGAGGAACTGACTGACCATACCAACAACATGAGTTATATCTGGCCTTGTGTAAACCATGACATATATCAAGCTATCAACTATAGATGTACAAGGAATCTTCTTCTTCTTATCTTTTTCTTCATCACTTAAAGGGCACTATTTAAAACTTGGTTTAAAGTGACTTGCAAGTATAGAACAAATAGGTTTGGACTTGCTCATACTAGATCTTTTAAATAATTTTTAAACATATCTCTCCTAAGATAGCCAAAGTTTTATATTCTTCTTGTCACAAGTAATCTTTATGCTAAGAATCTATTTTATTGGTTCTAAATTTTCATTGCAAAAGACTTGCTACACTTTTCCTCCAAACTTAGATCTTTTTAGTATCATGGCTAATAACCAGCATATCCACTTATAACAGAGAATATTAAAGTTACCAATTGAAAACCTTTTTATAAACATATAATAATTAGAAGTGGCCCTACCATAACCATGCTCCACCATGAAAGAATCAAACTTCTTATGACATTGCCTTGTAGCTTGCTTCAGCCCATACAAACTCTTTTTTAACTTGTAAACTAGCTATTTTTTACCTTTCACTTCAAACCCTTTAGGATACTCCATGTAGATCTCCTCATCTAAGTCACCATGGAGGAAAACAATTTTCACATCAAATTATTCAACTTCAAGATTCAAACTAACAGTTAAACCAAGTACAACTCAAATTGAAGACATCATGAGAATAGGTGAAAAGATTTTCTTTAATTTCTAACCTAAACACCCATTTGTTCTTGAGTGCTTTCTTTCCTTTCAGAAGCTTTACTAACTTGAAAGTATGACCCATATGCAAGGATTTTATCTCTTCTTGGATGGATTTCAATCACTTATTTTTTTTCTCATATGACATAACTCAATCAAAATATTTTATCTCCCCCCTATTATCATCATTTCTAACCTATACACTCATTTGTTCTTGAGTGCTTTCTTTCCTTTAGGAAGCTTCACTAACTCAAAAGTATGATCAATATACAAGGATTTCATCTCTTCCTAGATGGATTTTAGTCGCTCATTTTTTCTCATATGACATAACTTTATCTAAACATTCTAGCTCTCCCCTATTAGTAACTAACACATACTCACGAGGAGAATATTAGGTGGAAGCTTGGTGAGGTCTAGTGGACCTCCTCAACTTTGGCTCATCTAGAGTTTCTTAAATAATATGTTTAGAAATAACATCATCATCATTAGCTGGCATATGATCATCAACTAATAACTCAAAAAACAAACCATCATTATCATCATTTTACATATCACCCTAATTATTGAAAGACATCAAAGAAAACTATGTAGTATGTCTTGAATTCGAATTAGCAAGAATAAAATTAGTAGATTTTATTTTCTTTTTCTATTCAAAGTATTCAATGGTTGATTTTAGAATACAATAAGATTAAAGAGAGAATAAAGAGAAATCCTCACAAAATTAATAGCCCTATTTTATGACAAAACAACTAACTTGGAAACCTTTAATATTTAATCCAATCATAAAAAAAAAATGAAGAGCTATGTGTCTAGAACTTGGTGTCAAAATATCAGCTCGATCTAATAGTGAAAGAGTTAGTAATCAAATATTGAAATTTGTTGTACTCAAGCTGCCAATGTTTATGTACTTAAACCTAGAACATGAGTTGACCCGATCAAAAGGACAAGTCTCGGTCATATGGGTTGACCCAGGTCAACCTAGGATAATTAAAAAAAATATTTGAGGTTTTAATATCTCACGTGAAAACAGTTAAAAAACAATCTATGTGGATGTAGGCTATATATATTGTAAATAATGAAGTTTAAAAGATTGTTTAAAAATGTTTTTTTATCCCATATTAAAAAAACAATTTTTTTTTCTTGTGAATATATAGTATATATATTAATAGGCTTCCAATCCCACATTAAAAAAATAAAACCTTCTTCTAGTGTCTATATAGTGAATTTTTTCATGGGCTAGTAACTAATAAGGAAAAGGGAGGTAGGCTCACGTGCATAAGGTTAGGTTGACCAAGAGAAAAATCTCTAATTGTCCCCCCTATGCATGAGGTAATGTCTATGTTTTTTGTACCTTTTGTTTTCAATAATATTTTTTTTGTTCTATTAAATATTTATGCACTTTGAGAACACATGACACTGCCTATAAATGTACATTTGTTCCACATGAAAAGTTCATAAACATGCTACAAAAAAAATGTTAGGCTAGATATTCATAAATTATTTTTCTTGGTATATTAAAAAAAATGTAAGCATAATAATAATAATAATAATAATAATAATAATAATAATAATAATAAAAGGTTTCACCCAGGTTATCCAGGGTCATCTGATTTTCAGGTTGACTCGACAGGTCGTCTGGGGTTTCACTAAGCCAATTGTAGGCCCGAGTTTTATATACTTCAAACCTAGCCAAGGCCTTGGGTAGCCCAAGTTCCAAGTTAACCTTCCAGGTCAAACCAGATTTGATAATTATGTTTTTTTTTCTCTTTTTGGTTTATTACTGTCAACTGAAACAAAAGATAGTCGTCCTTAATATATAACTGAAACAAGAGCAACCCAAGGCCTTGGTGTGTGTGTGTGTGTGTGTGTGTGTGTGTATTCTTTCTTCTTCTTCTTTATAAGTGTGTGGTCCTCTTTAAATCATATGACACATAACAAGTTGGTACAACTAGTCAAGTAGCAAGAGCAGCAACTCACCTATAATAACAATAGAGAAAAAAGTCCCTTGGCTAGTCAACCTAAAAAATATCATCCTCTATAATAGAAAGACCGATTTTATAGCACTTAACCAACAAGTAAGGTTGAAGAAAATCCAGATGCAAAGTAGTCAAATGTTCAGAGGATAAGCATAGTTTTTGTACATGTATTTTTGTCTAGAAACAAGTACTTACATTAAAGAATATTCGAGAAAATAATTGTAATGATCATTGGATGTGTGTGCTCTTGTACATGTATTATTGTTCTTGTATTCAATGCAAAAGGGTAGTATAAAAAAGGCAGGCGTTAGGGCTAAGATGATTGGCTTGAGTGCTTGGTAAAAAAAAAAGCCCAATGCCTACAATGTCAGACCCGTGCAATAGACTCTTTTTAAAATACAAAATAAAATAGAAAATGAGTCATCATCTAGTTCAAATCTTGGCAACATTCTAAGGTTGAAATATTAGGTTTTGGGTTCTTAGACCCCAAAACCCTATTTACCTTACTTTCACTTGAAAACACCTAAAAATTATTGTTGCAACCCAATTAAATCTATTTTTAACCCCAAAATACTATGAGATCAGTCCAAAAAAAATTTGATTGATTTAAAAAACTTTTCAAAACTTTGAATTATTTTTTCCAACAAGATGAAAGTTTAAAATTACGTTCATGAAACTCTATTCCTTAAGACAAACTTAATGACACAAAAATTGATCTTTTTCATTGTTGAAAGGTGATCGATAGAATATTTTCTCTCTTTTTTTTTTGTATGGTGGTAACTTCCTCTCTCCTTCCTTGATACACATGGATCAAAATACAAATAAAATAAAGGTTATGATCTAAATATAAAATTCTCAAACAATGAGGATTGAATGCGTAAAAATTTAAAATTTCTTATATTATATAAATTGATACAAGCACCAATAAAAGTGTGTTCTGTAATTGTAATCGAAATTGCAATTGTATTAGAATTTGGAGTAGTAAACTAAATAGTAATAGTGTAATACGATGCGTATTTACTCGGGGAGAGGCAAAGTGGATATTTTCGAAAAACGGTGCTTTTTAAGTAACGCGTGACCGAAAACAACGTCGTGTCGTTTGCTTTATAAAACAACCAAAAAACAAGAAAACAGAAAAACACAAATCTGAAGGGTACCTCTCGCCCTCGGAATAGCTTACTCAGCTTAACTTAGGGTAGGAAGAGCAATTTGGGTTAAATTAGTATACTTTACAGTGCCGATCAGATAGATTAGATAGTTAATAAAAATGGGTTTTTCTGTAGGATTTGTGATTGGATTGGTTGGAGTCTTGATTCTCTCTCATGCCGCTTATTCTACCAG
The DNA here is from genome assembly GCF_951802175.1 of Populus nigra. Taxonomy (NCBI): domain Eukaryota; kingdom Viridiplantae; phylum Streptophyta; class Magnoliopsida; order Malpighiales; family Salicaceae; genus Populus; species Populus nigra. Next base: position 16,995,905 of record NC_084854.1, read on the forward strand.
TCAATGTTCGTTCACCATCCTCTCTTCCTGAATCTTTTTTGCTTTTTTTTTTTATAATTATAATCTTGTTTAATCGTGATTGATGATGATGGTGCAGATCGGGGTTTGTTGAAGATTACAGAGGATGAGTTTTCTGGACCTCCTTTCAGTGTATCATACCAATCTCTATACTCTTATTTTCCTTGTATATGTACACACACACACACACACACACACACACACACACACACACATATATATATATATATATATATTTATGTTGTTTTGGTTGGGTTGGGTGTTTATGCAGGTGGTGGTGGAATTGATTGTGGGGCTGGTTTTGTGTATGTGGGCAGCATTAACTGTGCCTGGCAACTTCCTCTCTATTCATCCACATTCTGATGAGAATAGGTTACTTTCTCTCTCTCTTCTTCTTCTTCTTTTTTTAATTTCTCGCTCTTATTTTTGTCAATTTGGATTTCGTTCTAGTTGAAAAAAGAAAGAAAAGAAGCAATGATTTTGAAAATATTTTTGTTTTTGAAAGGATCGATGTGGGTAATTCAGTGTCAAGCAGTCAGATTACTCTTTAAGAAATTGAGAGTAGTAATAATAATAATAATAATAAAGACTGGTTTACTTGTATTTGAGCGTCATTTAATGAGGTAATCAGTTCCCTTTAAGGAGTCTGTTATTTTTATGTATTAGATTGAAAATAAACAGCCACTGAAATTGGTTTCCATAGAAATGGGTGTTGTCCTTCTGTTGTAAACTTCTATTGAAAGTCTTCTTTCTGGTTGAAATGAGTTTGAACTATTTCTAGCTTCCTTGAGTTGGTCGATGCATGGAATCTGGATTAACATGCTTATTAAGCAAAAGAAATGAACCTGTGCTACTGAACTTTAAGTGATTTAGTTCATCAAGAGCATGTTTGCTCGCATACTCTTGCTAGTTGTTACACTTATTTCTGGAGGTTTCTTTCCTTTGGGTGCCATACAATGCTATTCTCATTCCATTTTAAAAAAAACCCATACAGGACGCTGTTCTTTGAAACAAATGGTGTACAGTGTTTTTATTGTCACTTTATATTGAAAATGGCAAACTTAGATATAATTTAGCTATCTGGTTGCATAGTTTCTGGTAGTTATAAGGAAAATATCCTTTTTTAATTCATGAGATGGTCCTGAATTTTCCTAAATGGAGTAGAAGATGGAATTGTTTTATCTCTTCTGACTTTTCATCTTCTGAACCTGAAATTGTTGTTTAAATTTGCCATTGCTGTCCAGTAATGTTCATGGCACAACAATTGTCTCAAGTGCAATTCCTGTTAATTCATGCCACATGATATGCATAGTTTGTGGTAAATCAAAGATCCATTAATTGGTCTTCTGGACAGGGTCGCTGTATCTTATAGATCATAACTTGATAGTTAAGGAACAAATTGAAATCCTTAAGGATCCTTTAATTGGGTTGCTGTACCTTCATATAGCATGAATACATTCTGATTGATGATTAAATATCTTAGGAATTTTACATTGAACTGTAGCTTACCATTTCATCATCGTCATTTATATGTTTACTCTAAGGTGTGCCCTGGGGAGCATAATCATGTACATGTAAATGTTAAGCTTGTTTGAGTGAAGATTTCAAACTGCAAGGGACTAAATCAAACTAAAATTTGCTTGATATGCAAGAGGGCTTTTGATTTTTATGAAGCCTTGACCGTGGCAATGGCCTCTTGGCATACTAGTGTTATTGGACTGGATTAACTTAGATGTAGGCTTGGTGTTGCAAGTGATAGATGACAGCGTAAACCCTTAAAAAAAATATAGAGCATAGAGATACCGGGTCAGTTTAAGGACCAGAACATGTCAGCCTTGTATTTGGGCTTGTGTTTTTCCTCGAGCCATAAAAAAGAGATGTCCTCATTCTTGGGTTTGGGTAGTCCTAGATCAAGGCACAGCGGTTGTTTTTATGGTTGTACTCACTTGGGTGTGTTCCAAAACTCTGTTAGTCATGGAGCCATTGGTGGATATCTTGTCAATTGGGTTTATTGTGTTATTTGGAAATTCCTTACGGAAATAGCACTCTTGTTCTCATTGATTAGTGTCCCCATAGGTTTCCATCTTAGATGGTTTTATGTTAATTGCTTGTGTTCTCTGCTTGGACGCATGTTTTGTTATTGTGTTGCATTGTAGTTGATTGTGTTTAGATTGCTAATTATTGCTTGAAGATTGTTTTCAGCTGTTGGTAGCTTAATTAGCAAAGTATAAGATGAACACACTGAACAGTGATTCATGAAATACAGGGAACAATTAAGACCCAAGTCAGCCCCTTATTGTCTCGTAAAAATCTGAATACTTGCACATTTCTTTTTTGATGGCTACTACTTACAATGGCAATCAACTCCACATATGTCTAGCCTAGACCAGGAATAGGCTGAACATGGCCAAATACACTGTCAAATTTCGTGCTCCTTAAAGGGCATGCATTAGTGGTGTTACTTGATTCTCGTGCATTAGAGATGTGAATTACACCTAATGTGACTGTTTGTAATGTTATTTTTTACAAAATAATTGGCCATTGACATTATTCATATATTCTTCAATGCAGGATGGTTTCTTTGCCAGACAACCTGGATTTCATGATCTTCAACCATCGTGGAAAAGTATTCGTTCCAGAAATCGACATGAAATTAAAGCATTAAGGTCATTTAAGAAATGGAAGGTTCACGTCCAACATTTTTAAGAAGACCAATGTTTCTCAATCAAATTAACACTCTGAGAGAACTTTGTCAACTCAATAATGCTACTGTCAAGTTATTGGGATTACATAATTATGATTTTTTATCTGGATTTGTAATGGTCTTATATTTCTCATCACAGTCATGTAACTAGAATTCAGTTCATGTGTTTTTTTCATCAGTTGCATTAGAGTTTTGTATTTGAATCCAGGCAGGGCATGCTTGTGGAATCTGAATGATGAATTATGACGAAGGGGTAACCTCGTCTTGACTGCTTCTATTTTTTTTATGATCAATCCACGCACAAAGGAAATTTCACCAGGATGATATGCAGAGAAATCGAAAAGATTTCATTGGGATACCGTGCTCGTGGTTAACTTTATCCTCTTGTACCAGGTTAGGATAATACTCTCTTTTCACTGCAACCGGATTGTTTGGATTGGAGGGAAGAGAAGGAATGTATTCAATATGCGAGTAAGAAGATTCATTTTATAAGGTTTATAGCAAGCATTATGCACGTCTTACCTGTCCCCTCTGTTCCCAAAAGCACTCGTCGAAGGGTCCTCTTGGGTTTGATTAACTGGAGGAATTGAGTTGTCCTGCTCGAAAACATTAATGGCTTTCTCAACTCTCATGGACGAATTTTTTTTCATATAAATTATTGTTTCTTGATTCTGATATCTTCGTCCTTTGTCGCGAGAACTGGTAGTTTTTCAACTTTAGCAACTTGATGCCATTGAAGTCAAATAACCAATGCTATATGTATGCACAAGCTACAATTTATCAACATTGCTTGCGCACTTGAGGTTTCTCTTACCTATTTTCACTGTAAATAAATCGACTTCCTGAATGTTATTATAAAGCAGCTGGCCTGAAAAGAATCAACATCCAAAATGAACAATTCTACAGCGAATTGAATTCAAATAAATATTTGTCAGCTCAACCCTTTTCAACACCAGTGCCCTTGGCACTAAATAACTACTTCATTGCTTATAAGGACATTACTGATCAGAGGACACTCTGCAATCCGAATAGAACATAATGGAAGAGTGTAACTGTTTCAACATACACACAAGCAATTACTTCTTAATTCTATAACAAAAAGAATATCATTTGGCCCAGATGCACGCATTGTTGTGAATAGCAATAAACTTGCCATCCCTGAGTTATTTGACACTAAATCAAACAAATTGTTCTCCGCAGCACAACATTAGACTGACAAGCATGGTCTGGATTGATGGGATGTCCCTTCAATCCAGACATCTCATAGCACAAATAATGTGACATAGCACTTGGCAGCACTAATCAGCTTTTATTTCCCAGCTGGGTTGTCTAACTGTGGATAAAAGCAGGGGGTGACCATGTCGCCATGTGATACCCAAATTCCTCTCCTGCTGCATCTAATTTGATAAATGGAGGACATGAAAGATGACATAAGTCAAACTTCTCCACAGAGTGTGAAAGCAGAGAGCTTACCTTCTACATCTCCTAGGTTCCAAACTGTATGTACTAAGAACATCAAGGCCTAAAGTCAGTGACTTGAATTAGGTAAGGAAACTGCTTTATTGAATCTGCTACACATTTCCAATTCCTTTTATCATTATCCCTGCGCTACAAGCTTTTTGCATTAATATTTTACCGAATTCTTAATCTCTGGTTTGTTCTTGTCTGTTATTGAAGCCCTTTAGATACTTTAGATACAAAGAAAAGTTGAGCAATTAAGGAATGCAACAGTATCAACATCTGGTTTTCATGTGTTATCAGGTCAGGTGCAAAATTATACTGGTGGGTGATACAGAAACCATGCAGGGGTGAACGATAATGAAGATATTGCTTTCTATGACATCTTGGCAAAATGGCATATAACTAGAAGTAATCAACATGCTCCTCCAGACTACAATAAAAGCCAAAAACTAAAATACATGCATAAAAACAATACTGCGGGCAGGGGCAAAAATTCATGTTGAAGTCCAATTTTCATGCTAGCAACTACATGTAGTTAACTTTTGAAATTGGGTTTGCTATGTAGAACGGAAATGAATGGAAATATACCCATGATATATAGCATAAGTCTGCACTTATTACAGCCTCATCTAACACAACATCATCCACTTAAATTCAATCTTACAAGACTTCTAAATTTTCACGTCATCAACTTTTGAGCAATATTTATTATGTTTATTCCTTCTTGAGTTACAATGGTCCTTCTAAAATTGTTTCTATTAGAAACTTTCTTTACACACACACGCACACAATGGTGGTGAAAAGACCATCATAAACCCAATATCTTCCCCTCATAAAAACTTATGCATAAAATGTCCAGTACAAGAAAATTTTGTAATGGCATTAAGGTGCTTATGTGGAAATGTATTGTACCCTAAACAGAATATTTTGTTGCATGTACAAAAACAGAATATTGACGATAATAGCCAGAATCAAAGAGCACACTTTGTCCATCCCACAATAAAATTCAATGTGATGATACAACATCTAATGACGGTACAAAGAAGCACAAACTTCACCGTCAAAGAATCAGTTGAGACTAAAGCTAAAGTAACATAAACATAAGCATTCACATACCTCAAAAATTGTTAGTAGGATCGCATGGGACACTCACAACAGAATCTCATAAAATCCACGCAGGAACAATAAATATGCCCCTGAAATAATTAGAGAACCAATAGCCCCTACTAAAAGCAACTTCTGAATGAGCCAGTCAGACAAGAAAATAGTTTACAACTGTGTAAGCTCTTGTGGGTTTTCCATTGACTGCCTAAGTATATACTCTGCTCTCCTCTTCTTGTCATCCCTCTCATCATCGCGCCCTAACCAATGCCCCGTTCTCCCCTCACCCTTCTTCAAAAGACTCAGGTCCAAAGACTCTCCTAACAACTTCTTCCCAGTCTTAAACTTAAAAGCCACAGCAAGCCTCTTTTCAGGAAGACTCTTCCTCTCAACATCTACATCATCACAAATCCCGCCTTCTTTTGCTGCTTCAATGACAGGTGCAAATGCCTCCATCACAGAAACATGGTTTTTTAGCTTATCTGGCAACACAACTGAAGAGACATCCTTCTTCCCAGACTCCAACGGAGTGGCAAGAAATTGATTACTCTCAACTACTCCCAATTCTTTCACATTATTACTGACCCCCAAGGATGAAGCCCCTGCTGAGCCATTACTCAACAACCTCTGCTGCAAGCTCAACAAAGCCCTTTCTGCCTTTCTCCTCTGCCTAGCTTGCTCAATCTTTTCTGCACGGGGATCCACAGCCCTCTCATTCCACATAGGTGTATGCAAATACGTGTGAGGATCAGGCAAAGCAGGCAACCATGCCGGAATATGCTTCCCAGGTGGCGCTTCACTCATACTTTCAAAACTAGGAATTAACTTTCTAACCCTAATAACAGGAAACCTTGGCACCGGTTGCGCAAACGGAATCTCATCATTAGAACCAACAAAGTCAATAATTTCTTTAATCGTACCAGAATTAACAAGACAATTACCAGAAATGGACGCACCTAAAAACCCTTGTGAAGCTCCTACTATATCTTCAAAACTTCTAACTATATCAAAGAAATTACATTGGGTTCTACCTGATAAATTGGCATAGAAGCTTGCGATCTTGCCTAGGTCACAGAGGTATCGGATTGTGATATCATTGAGAGAATCCAAAGCAGATTCCTTAAACCCATGAAAGCCCACACTCTCACATATCTGAGCCACTGCCATTCTTGAAACAGCACGACCAAAGTCATCGGATTTGGGTCTTCCCGGTGTATTGTCTTCACCTCCATTGCTCATATTTGAACCCTCATGTCAATAAAAATCAAGGCTTTTTCAAATCAACCACCATTTCACCAGTGATTCTTTAAGATAACCATAGATTATACGACGTGGAAGAATCATAAGAAAAGAGAATCTTGTTTTCTTTCTTTCTGCCCTAGTTTTCTCAGGAAACAAGCAGAAAGGAAAAAAAACCCTAATCTAAAAACCAAGCAACGATTTGAACAAAGGAATGGTAATTCCTCAATAGGCAAGAGAGAAATGAAAAACCCACAAATAAATTAGACAATTGACAAAGAAAAATAGGAAAATAAAGCAAGAGTAATTGTGAGTAGATGGTTGATTAATTTGATATACCCTGAGGAAGTATCTAAAAGAAAGAGAGAAGATTAGGGTTTTAGTGGGTTTAGGGTAATTGTAGAGAAAGTAAGGGAATTTTCCATAAATTTTGGAGGGAAATTGGAGGATTGAAAAACAGGTTGAAAGGAAGTTAGGGATCGAGAGAGAGAGAGAGAGAGAGAGAGAGAGAGATGATACTTAGAGAGGTTAAAGGATGCGAGTATGGTTTGGGTTTATTTATAGAATACCACTCTCTCCATTGCTATTTTGGTTTCACCAATCAGATCAGAGAACAACTTCTCTGCTTTGCTGCACAGCCGCTCGAGTATGGTTGGCTTATTACTCGCCTAGGTTTCAAATTATAAATGGCCTCCTGGGTTTCTTTTTAACGAGAAAGCAAGGCCTGCCCTTCTAAATTGAAAGTATTAAATGATTAAATTTAAATAGCCAAATTCTAAATATATGAATCTAAGCCAAGTTTAAGTATTAAGGTCCACTATATTTTTATTTTTTAATATTTTTAGATTATTTTGATATATTAATGTTAAAAATAAAATTTTAAAAATAAAAAATATTATTTTAATATATTTTTAAATAAAAAATAACTTTTATCACTATCAATAAATAATAATAAGTAATACTCTACTGTTTATAATCCATAACTACACACACACGAATCCCTAAAAGCTTTTGAGTGATACCGTAAATGCATGCTAACATTATTATTATTATCAATAAAACCTAAAAGGTGTGAAAAAAGTATTGATTCAGTGCAATGTGGTTTGAAATCGTGCAGTAATGATTTTGTCAATCGAAAAAAAAATCTTTGGTTTTGGTACAGGGGATGATGATTTTTTTTACAAGGATTATTATTCATTATAAAAATAATTGGGTAGAGCGCAGTTTTTTCAATTTTTTTCCTAAATAAAATGATTTTATTGTTCTTGAAAGGAAAACAGAATCAGCTGCTTCTAGAGATACTTTTTATTTCTTTTCTTTTTAAAAATATAATAAAATAACTAAATTGTTCTCAAAAATAAAATTTCTTTAATTAGATGGTGAGGAATTTTTCATACTTTCATCCATGCTTTTTTTGTTATTATTAGGTCAAGAGAGGGATAATTTGGTATTTTAATAACAATAACAATAACAACAACAACAACAACAAAAAAAAAAAAAGAGAAGTAGTTGGCATGTGTGTTGTGCATATTAACGAGTAAGCCAACCCATTGTATTCAGATGGTGCATGCGGCGACTTATGACGATAAAAAAAAATAGTTTTCCTTGGTGTTTTCTGCCTCGTCATGGCAGGACCTTCAACCCTTAGAAGCGCATGCATCTTAATTTCCCCTAATTTCACGCCGACTGACTTTTTTTTTCTTTTCTCTTCCCTTGATTTTTGTGTCCGGCCTTTTGAGTTTTCATAGCATCCCTTCAATTTTTTTTCCTTTCAGATTTGATCTGTGCTTTTTTAATTGCTATTTTCTTATTTTAATTAATTTATAAAATTAAAATTTATTTTTAATTTTATCCTCCTTTAATTTATTTTTATTTGTCAGATTTGATCATCATTTTTTTTATTGTTATTTCTTTATCTTTGGAGAAACAAAATTTGATATTTCTTTTTGGTTTTATCCTTCAACATTAAAGTGGTTCAGAATTAAGCTTCTTGAATAAGTTTAGGTTTAAAATTTCACGGGTTATAAATTTGATAGATTAATCATGTTTATGACATTCGCCCGAGGTTGGTTGATTTTTATATAAAAAAAAAAAGATTGTGTTTTTTTAGTTTTATCCTTCACCATTTAATCTAGTTGGGGATTGAGCTTTATTATTTTTTTTATTTGCTTTCTATAGGATTTTTTACTAATTTTGAAAATGACTTAGGTTTTTTCATGTCTTTTTATTTATCATTCTTTATTAAATTAATTTTTTTAAAAAATATTTTTGAATTGAGTTAAACTAATTGCTTAAATATAATTATGAGATGTTCACTTTATGATATTTTATTTGGTTTTTTTCTAGGTTGTTGCTCTTACAGCGATTACATCCTCTTTCATTGTCATCGTGTAACCTTTCATAGTAGGCATTATAACCGTATTGGTAAGATATTCCTAATGGTGCGTCTGTTTTCACGACAGAGTGATAATGAGTCTCTGACTGTTTTTTTTTTATCTCCTTGCAAGTATGATATTGATGGGTTGTTTTGTATAGTTAATTATTTATGAATTTTTTGTATAATTTATCTATTTTTGTTGCTTTTTTCTTTTAGTATCATATTATTAGTTTAACTGGGCTTATTGGATCTAGTCAGGTCAATAACATGGGTCTCAATTTTTTTTTATACTTTTTTAAAAGCACTACGATTTCTTTAGCATCATTTATATATATATATATATATATATATATATATATATATATATATATATATATATATATATAAATTGGTCTAACTCGCAACTTAACATAAGCCACCAATCTAGATTTACTCGAGTTATTTTTCTTGGGTTCTTTTTTTAATTGAATTTTTTTTTTACTTTTTGCCTTCAATAGTTGGTTGATTAGAATTGAGTTTTTTAATTTATTTTAATTTGCATTCCATGAGGTTATCATGATCTTGTGCCTCATGTCGCAAGTTTTGCAGATTAACCATGGTTGATTCAGGTCAATTCAATGTGTCACCCTTTTAGTTTTGTTTATTAAAAATATATCATCCAATATATCACTGTCTTAATATTTTTAAAATATTTCTCCTAGTTTACATCATATTTTTGACTTCCTAGCATCTTTATTTTTTTTTAAGATTAGAAAAAAAAAATCCAACATGCGGTATAGCGCAAACCAAGAATCTAGTATACTACTAAAACGTATAAATTTATTATTTTCTAAAAATAGATTGTTTCTTGGAATGAATCCTAAAATATAGGTTAACCCTGTTTTCATTATTAATTTTTTATTTATACAAAAAAAAATAGATAACCTAAATTAAGTTTCTTAAATCACTCTTGATATATATATACTAATTATGTATAGTACTACACTAACACTTTATTTTGACTACTAAAACTCTAAAATATCTTAAAAACAAACCAATAAAACAAATAAAGTATTAAAATATAAAAATAATTAATTTACATGAGAATTAATCATATTATTAAAGATATTTTCGTATTTTCCTATATTATTTTAAGTGAATATTTTTTAGAAATTATTATTTTTAAGAGTTATACATCTAAATAGATAATTTATGTTTCCAATAATTAGTTAAGTCCACCTAAAAATTGTTTTATATGGTTTCAAAAATTAAAAAAAATTATTTAATTATTATTATGTAAACTTATATAAAATTATTTCAAAATAAAATATTTTATTTAATAAGTATTTAAATTTATTCATTTATAAATAACTCCCTACAATCTATTAGGAATTAGAAAAGATATAATAAATTAGTTAAATAATACAATGTGAAGCATGTGCCAAGAAACTAGTTCATACGTCAAAAGTACAAACTCCTTAAAAACTTTTGATTACTTATTATATGATTATAGTATACTAATAATACCAGCAAGTAAATTCAATCTCACCTCATATTAAGGAAAAGACCACCATGGATAAGATTTTAAAAATGAAAATTATTAATTCTTAAGAAATAGGCTAATTTTTATAATAAATTATAAAATATAGGATAATCCCTATTTTATTATATTTTATTTACACACCACATAAAATTTTAAATAACTTAAAATAATCTACTTAAATTATTTCTAAACCATATAATACTATGTTGGTATTTTATTTTGACTATCAAAACTCTAAAAAGACTAGAAAAAAAAAACATAAAGTATTAAAAGTTTAAAATAATTTAAGTACACCAAAATATATCAATTTTTTAAAATTGAATCATTGGTTAAATTTTTTAAGGGTATTTTTTGATATTGCCCAACTTATGTTTTTTCTCATTTGAAAAATATCGATAATATTAAAAAAAAAAAAAAGGTAAGATTGTTTTGCTTTGAGTTGGTTTATGTTTAATAATTTATGAACAAATAATATTTTATTAAATTTATCTGTTTTTAGGTTCACAAACATTGAGGCTGTCTAAATAATAACATCGGTATTTAAATCGTTAATGGAAATTTCATTGTTTCAATGGAATTAGGTTTCTAAACATTCTAAATAGAAACTGCAAGACGATGCATGGTTTACAAAATTTAAGGTTACTATTAACTTAAAATTTTTACTATTTATTATGTTAATTTTTTTACTTTATTGAAATTATTTATTTTTTTTAATAATCTCATATTACAAGGATAAATATGAGTGGGATAGAACAAATGATAATATTGCGAGGAGGGTTTAGGAGAATCACGCTACAACTAGATAACATCGAAATTATGATAATTTTTTTAAATTCCAAATATTAAAATTTTATTTTTCATTTACTCATTGATAATACGTTTGTACCACATAGGTTGCATGATTTTTAGTACAAGATGCAAAAGAAATCTAAAAAATATGCCAAAGAAAGTGCTCTACTGGGCTGAAATGACGTGGTGGTTCGGAAAGATTTCAAGCTGCCATACATCCCGGAGAATATATGGGTGGAATACATTCAGCACATGATGTCCGAGCATTTACATGACGGTCATTGTTTGGTGCAGGGAACCGGAGCCAACAAATTCATGTTTCCATTACCACGTACACCGGCGGCTATGTTCCATCGCATGCAAAGTGGATGGTAAGATTTATTTTAATCACATCTATTTTTTAATTTGTTATTATTTATAAATATATTTACCTGACGACATTTTTATCTTACAGGCTACAACTCTTAGATGTGAGCCAAGCCTAACTGGGTTTTTTGTGGAAATGCACGTGTGGAGTGATGACTGTCAAAAAAGGGTGCAACAATTCATCAACAGCCGAGCTTAACACTTTGTGGTGTTGGTTTTCAACCATTTTTTTTCTCAAGTTATTATTTTCTTGAATTTGATTACTTCATTTTTTATTTCTAGGAGACATATAACAGTTGGTTGAAAGAGAGATAAGAGGAGAATCCTTCAACTCACCTGTATTTCAATTCGGATTTGTGGTTGAAGGTAAGATCGTCCGATGGACCCGATAGAAGTAGGGTGTACGAACTCTCTAACACTACGACTAAGAACTTACAGACAACCCATAATGCTTCAACCGTTGGGTGCTTGCAATCAATCTCGAGCACTCAGTCTCCAGAGTTTATAGCCTTGTTAGATCAAGAAGTGCAAGAGCGATCACCCTCCTCCTCCTCTAACGATGCCTTTGTTCTAGTTTTATTGTATTTCAATGTATAAATTTATAATATATATTTGGTTTTTATATTAAGATAATTGATTTTTAAATACTTGAATTTTATACAAATTTATTTTTTAAAATTATTTTCTATTTATGTTCAATGGATGTTTTTTAAAAAATATTTTTAAATTATTATTGACAGGGTTACTAACAAAAGTATTTTGTCTGTATATTCTAAAGAGTTAGAAAAGAATTGTTGCAAATATCACTGCAACTGTTAAATCACCGACGAAATTATTTCATCAGTATATGCCAGAGAGTTGGAAGAATTGCTGCAAATATCACTGCAAATGCCACTGTAACTCACCAATGGAATTACCAACGGAGTGAAGCGGGTAAAATTTTTTTGGCATGTATTGTCCGTCTGTAAAGCCACCGGTAATATTTTTTATTAACGACAAACTTACTAACATATCAGAAATTATTGACGATGTTTTTTTTACGGATAGTTTCTGTTCATAAATCCGTCGGTAAAATAATTATCGACAGAATATTAGTGTAAACATCGATAGAATTTACCGTCGGTAAAATTGTTAAATCTGGTAGTGAATGTAATTTTTTCTCCTCCCCTCTCTTTTCTTGGGATTCATGCTAGTCTACCTAAAATAAAATAAAAAAAAGTCATCCTATTTTTTTCAATTGTAGTTTTCATTTTTTTGATTGCTTTTTATTTATTTTGAATTGTTCTATTTTTTAATTTCACCCCTACTATTTGATTTTAACTCTCTCTCTTTCACATGTCTATTTAGCCGAATAAATCTAATAGCTCTCACTAGAAAAAATGTCTTTTAAAATAAAATAAAATTTAATTTTTAAATAAAAAATATTAGATTAATTAAGAATTGTTTATATAAATAAACAAATCCAAAAAGTTTTTAATATGTAGAACAACTATATTCTTTTATTTTTCTTTTGTGAAATCTTATGTTCCTTCTTATAATTGTTACGACAAAGTTACCTTTATAAATTTGGTTTATTAACTAATACTCTGGGAAAAGTACTGTAGCTTTCCCCACGCCACATGCTTTTTTTTTTTGTTTTGTTTAGTTTTTTTGTTTGTTCATTTTTTTGTATTTCTTTTTTTTTGTTTTTTTTTCCTTTTTTTTCCCCACATTTGTTTTAGTTTTTTTTCTTTTTTTTGGGCTTTACATGTTTTTTTATTCTTCTTTTTTCCCCAAGATTGTCTTCTTCTTCTTTTTTATTCTTTTTTGTTTTTATTTTCTTTTTCAAAATTATCTTTATCGATTTTTTTTAATATTGAACTGGTTGAAAATTTAGTTTTGTAGTTTTTTTAAAAAACATTATGCATAACTACAATGTTTCCCTACATGGCTTTTTTCTTTTTTTTATGAATTTTTTTCTTCTTTTTTTTTTTTCAAAATGGTTTTTGTCGATTTTGCTTCGTAGTTTTTTCTTTAAAACATTGTGGATTGTTACAATGTTTTCCTACATGATTTTTGTTTTGCTACAGTGTTTCCCCCCATGTTTTTTTTTCAAAATTATCTTTGTCAAATTTGTTGTTTATATTGAGCTGGTTGAGAATCCAGCTTTAACTTTCCCCACATGTTTTTTTCATTTGTTTTTGCTTTTTTTTTCAAAATTGACTTCTTCTTCTTTTTAAATTTTTTGTGTTTTTGTTTCAGAATTGTTTTTGTTAATTTTATTTTTTTAATATGGAGTTGGTTGAAAATTTAGTTTCGTAGTTTTTGTTTCTTTAAAACACTGTGGATTGCTACAGTGTTTTCCCACACGGTTTTTTTTCATTTTTTTATGATTTTTTTTCCAGAATTATCTTTGTTGATTTTATTTTTTTTTTCATATTGAGCTAGTTGAGAATTTAGCTTTGTGATTTTTTTCTTTAAAACACTGCGGATTACTACAGTGTTCCCTCACATGATTTTTTTTGTTATGATTTTTTTCAAAATTGTCTTTATCGATTTTATTATTTTTAATATTGAACTGGTTGAGAATTACAAAGGTAGATTTCCTCATGAAACACTATAAATTGCTACAGTGTTTCCCTGCATGGTTTTTTTTCCTTTCGTTTTTTTTTATGATTTTTCTCAAAATTTTCTTTGTTCATTTTATTTTTTAAATATTAATCTGGTTAAAGATTTAACTTTGAAAATATTATGGATTGTAACCGTTTTTCTCCATATAATTTTATTTTATTTTTTCCACAAATCCACACAACGTTCAAATATGCTAGTTGTTTATTATTATTTGTGATATATAGAATAAGAGATTTTGTAGATCCGAGAAATAATATGTGGCAATCACATTGTAAACACTAAAGGACAAATAATAAATTGTTTTAAGACTAATTAAGAAATCTTAAAATTCATATTTTATGAACAAATTTGTGAGTTGATTTCTTTTGTACATGATGATTCATATGGGTTTATATGTTTACGTAGAAGGCAGATCAAGGAGAACAACATTCTAACATAATAAACGAATTTACAGTTAAATGAATCAACAGTGTTGTCTCTAGTCTAAGAAAGCAAGAACAACTGTGTTGGAGAATCTTAAACTGAAAATTAAAGTCACATAATTTCTTCCTCAAGAGCAAATTAATTTGGTGGTAGCATTACAAGCAACACATACTCTACCATTCGGTGCTTGCCCTTCTCCTTCTCCTTTTTTCTAGAATCATCTGTAATTCTTCTGGTCGACAAGGGACTGCAAGAACTCCCTCCTGTTGAAATCCATATTCCTCTTTAGCCTGCTCCAGTAAGCTCAAGAAATCTGGATTAGCGAGGCAATCCAACTTCACAACAAACCTTTTTGGTTCTTCACCCTTGATCGCAGTTACTGCAAAATGTCCCTTCTTTACATCAACTGGAACTATTTTTGCAGCTTCCATCACTTCATCAAACCCGGTTTCACACACATTGGCTCCTCTAGAAGCTGAGAGTAAGAGAACCCGCTTCAGCTTTTTTATGAAAAGCTTCAGCATCATTGCTCTTTTAAGGCTTTCTTCCATGTTTTTCATGGTTATGGATTTCTCAAAGAGTGGTGGAGACTTGGCGTAGAACCGATATTTTTTGTTCTCTCAATTTTCTTAAATATGGAGAATCTAGGCTAGCTAGGAGGAAATATATACTAGCTAGGTGGTCTAGGGCAAGGGCATTGGAAGCTTAGCTGAATTTTCTGAAGGACAGAACGGGACCATATGTACTCAATCCTTTAACATTTAAATTAATGCAGCATTTGATTGTTCCCAAGCTCTCTGTAACTAGTGGGGTCTTGAAACACGGTTTATACTGTAGTTTTCTTAGCATCGCATCTTTTTTCATGGTGTTTTAGGGTAGGTAGAGCTACACACATCAAATTGTTAAAAAAAATATTAAAAAAATTAATTTAAAATACAAAATTTAAATTTTAACAAACAGGTGTAATCTCAAATCAAAACGGGCATAACCTTGTAACCTAGAAGTAGACAATTTACTTTCGTGAGAGCACACTAATTATAACAAAGATTGTCCACGCGCTGCTTTTAATTGTGTGACAATAAAAAAAAAAAAAAAACTTTCTAAGCATGCAATCAAAAGTTGGGACGTAGCATTAAAAGATATATATTTGGCTTTCAAACAACAGTTAAGTAGCATGTAAAAAACTTGTTTAAATTGTTTGAAATTTCATATAAGAATCAAATTGTAAAATGTAAATGAACATTCATCTAGTATTGTTTGAGCAACTTAAAACAAAAGGTGGCATGATGAGCAAAAAGAGTATGGAAACCTAAGTTTTAAATGAAAAGTAAAGTCTCAACAACTGTTAGTAAGTAAAGAGTAACAAATACTTATCAACTTCTTGTTATTGCAAGAACTTGAATAACTTAGTTAAGTGTCTGCAAAAATATTTTATGTATTCATTTATGTATTTGGACCCAATATATAAAATGAGTATGGTACATACCTTAAACACTTGTCTTAGAAGGTGAATTTTTCTCCCAAGAGAAAGCAACCTAAAAGCACCTAAAACCTTTAAACTTTCTTGGACAAGCATTGGCCAAATAGTTTTCTCCATCAAAATCCACACACACACACACACACATATCACAAAAACTCCTACATGTAAATTGAAAAACTTATTCATGCATCTAATTAAACAACTCAATAACCATTGTGCAAAGTAATGAAAAAAAATCATCAACAATAAACAAAAATAAAATTGAAAAAACCAATAAAAAAAAAGATCAAGATATCTAACATTGCAACACGGGTAATTTACCTGGTCATGTTTAATAAACTCCTCTATCAAAATAAATTTGTAATAGCAAAACACATACAATTTGTAATAGATACCAACATACACATAAAATTTATTGAACAATAATTATGAAAAAATAATACAAGGTTGCACATAACACATAAAATTTATAGAGCAATAATTAAAACAAAACAATGCAAGGCTGCACATATAAACAACCATATCAAACCTAAAAGTCTTGGGTCTCGCAATCATGATAAACCCAAGGTATTTGGGTCTAGCAATCATGCAAGACTCCACTTACTTGGGTATGACAAACATGTTTGATTTAATAAACAACAAACAAAGAGGACAATTGTGTACTTTAGTTGTAAGCAGAGAGAAAAGAAAGAAAAAAATATAAATAATCAATCACGAGCAGCAATCCAACTATTATTTATCTAGATACGCCACACCATGTCGAAAAGGGCACAACTGCGCATTTAGTTAGATGACGGATGACTAGATTTGACCACCAGGAAGCGTCATATGCCCCTCCTTAATGGCACGGGTGCCAGCCACTTACTAGGGCATGTGGAACACGCGTTAGGAGCTTTTTGATTAAAAAATAAAAAATAAATTATGAAAAATACTAAAACACTCCTATGATCCTCTTAATTACACAAAATATCCATGTAAAAATACCAAAATACCCAAAAGCAAAGCTTATTTTTTGTCTTTTTTAGGCTAAAAATGTTATTTTATTGTACATAAAAATTGGAAAAATCTGAAATACCCTTGTCCAGCAACCTATCCTTTTTTTATTTTGGGGGCAAAGAAGTATTTTTATTGTTATAAATATTGTGAAAAGCCAAAAAAACCCTTGATCATCAGTTCTATATTTTTTTGACTTTAGGGGTAAAAGAGTAGGTTTGCTGTGTTAAAAAATTAGAAAAGACGCATACAACTCCTAACAATTTTCGAATAACTACTAAGCAGATGAAAAAATCTAAATACCCCTAAATCAAAGGCGTAAATTTAAGCCATTAAAAGGTAATTTTATTATCTCAATCCACAATAATATGTCTCTAGAGCTACAGTGAAATCTCCATGTCATTTAGCTTTCTTTTTAATTTATGCCCTCATATATCTGGCAATTGATAAATGGATGAGAAGCTGACTAAATTGAACATTAGATTATTACATTACGTTACGTTACGTTCAATCGATCTTATATATGTGAAATAGAATTTTTTAGGCTTTGTGATATTCCTTTGTCAACTTCGTGTTCAATTACAGGGAGTCGATAGCAATTAGTTCATAAGCATTTACTTTGAGAATTACTTTAGTTGGGATAGTTTCTATAGTGTCGGCTAGCATGATGTATTTAATATCTTGAAAGTAGTCCAATGCATAGAAATGTGCCTTATTTGGTATTGTTATAGTAGGGTGTGTGTATATTACATTAATAATTATATAAAATTCACTGATAAAATAATATTTTGTTGGAAATTTGTTTTTATTAAATAAATAATAGATGAATGAGAAATTAATCTAAAAAAATTCTTGATTTTTCTACTCAAAGATCCATTAGTTTTTCTATATTTAATTCTTGATTTATGGTGACTAATTAAATGTTGGTAATGATAGGAATTAATTCTTATTAATTCTATAACCTTTTAACTTTCAAAATTCACTATAAAAATGACAGCGAATGAAGAGTTTTTATCTTGAATTTTTCAGATATTAAACATTATTCCTCACCTCATTTATAGTGTTTTTTATTCTCCTTTTTATGTCTTGATTTTCCTCCAAAATCTAGAGCTTAAGTTCATCTTATTGAGAGATATTTGAGTTACATAAATTTTTTGTTCAAAAACCTTTTTTAGAAGTGCATCTAAACCAAGGTGATGATGTTGGAATCTTGATAAATATATTGCAAACATCCTAGTTTGCACAAATAAAGAGTAATAAAACTTTAAGGATAAAGGATTCATCATTGACAATAACAAAATATTCATTACTTTAAAGTGCTTCAACAAGCCAATACACTTCTTGTTTTAATTTAAGCATTGTTAATTCTATTATTAATATACATGCTAGGTTTTTTACTTTATATTAATTGCAAATTTGAATATATGCTTAGTATGTATACTAGTATTCTATTATTATTTTTGTGTTGAAAGCATGTTTGCCATTAGTTATGCTTTTTCATGCTTATAGATTTAAATTTGTTTAAACTCCAAGCTTTCCTTGAAAAAAAATTTATGTTTAGCATGTCTTGTTATGATAAATTAAATATCATTGCTCACTAGTCTAATATATGTATCTAAAAAATTTAACTTACACATTTCATATATATCCATAAGGGAACATATGGTTAGGAACAATATTGGGTAACGATAATCAAGGTCTTTTTACCAAACTAACACAGTTTGATAAAAGATTTCATGATATAGCACAAGATAAAAAAAGAAAAGTATTAGAGGAATAACACATTTTCTTTCAACCGCTAATAAGAATTGCAGTTTTATTAATAAAGCAAAAGGTTACATTTGTGTCTGTATTAAATAATTGCTAATGACAATAGTAGTTCTTCAATACACAGACTCTAATTTGGATAGTGGTTGTGTTATCAAAACCTAAAACACCACAACCAAAACCCAACCAAAACCATAAATTACCAAACCTCAAACCTATAATTAAGGGTGTGATATTTTAACATCATTTTTATTTATTAATTATAATTCTAAATTAATACGTGTTATTTTTAAACATTGTTTTTATTTATTAATTATAAAGATAATTGATAATGACAATAATAAAACATAACAATGTGCATTTTTTAACTTGTAAATGGATGATTTGAAAATTTAAACAACCTATTTATGACATGTTCACATGTTAATTAATGATTTTAAATCATGCTTATCTAAAATAAGTATGAAAATGCATAATATGTAAGACAACATTAAAACCAACATGATAATTAGCTAAACAATATTACAAAAGTATTAATAATAAAAATAAATTATAACTAAAAAAATAACACAACATAATAATACATTTAAATCCATTTATGTCTTCTGCGATGACGAGTAGAGGGGATAACTTCATGAATAGCACGACTTCCACTTGTCTATGTGGTCTTATCCTCATAGACAACTTCATTTAGGCTCATTGTCTCTCTTAACAGGTCAAATATAGTACGACATGTCTCGAGCTAAAAAGATGCATATATAATAACGAGCAAGTCTATCATCATCGAGATCAGTTGTAGCACGTTGACAATCACGTAAAAACTTTCCAACTTAATATTAAGTAAATAGAAATTATTAATTCATAAAAAATGCAATGGTTTTGTCTAAGCCTATAAAAAGTAACAAATAGTTATAATATTTTGAATCTGGCATATCTCATACTCCATCTCCTTGCATAAAGAAACCTGCACAGGGTTTTGTCTAATGGTTCGACATGTTATACTCAGATACCAGTTCATGTATTCCTCCTTAAAAATTAAGCATACACCTCTCTAAAAATAAAATTTCTTTATGCATCCCATTTCAATATATACTAGAGATGGTGGATCATCCAATTATAATCAACATATCTACCTGAACAACTAATGAAATGCAATTGATCGCTCGTATTTATGTCAGACAAGATGTGTTGCTTAAATATAAATTGTTGCATTACACGATTTGAGCAATGCATCTCAACAAGATAAAAAATTTGAGGGGGGCAATTGTTGTCCATAAATCTATGGCCAATGTACATATAACAGAAGCAACTAATGTGTCATCTTCAAAATAAGGATTCCAAACAACCTATTGAAACATCAATAATGCAATTATTTTTCATCATTTACCAACATCAACAATAATGACCAACATAAAAAAAGTTTGAAGATATATTCTGTAAAATAAGAATACACATTTCATCAAAAAACTTTATCTCATAATTCAATGCAAACCCTAATTGATATTACTTGACCTTAATAATATAAATAAAAATATATCTAATTGCATCAATTAAAAACTAAATGATCTTAATTGAACAAAATCCTCAATTATGATGATTTTTATCAAAATTCAATGCAGACTCTAGTTGCTATGATTTTGACCATAACTTTATTAATAACACCAGTTGATTAAAAGTCTATCTCCTTACATCAATTAAAAAAAATTATCTCAATTTAAAAAATATTATTAAATTTGGCAAGTAACCCAATAATAAATTTAAACCATAATTTCTCTAATTCAAACCTAATTGATTCCATAAATAACATCAATTATATTAAAAATACATAATTACAACACTCTAAACCTAACATTATCTCAAGATCAACAAAATACCTAATTATCAAAGACAACACAAATAGTCATAAATCAAAACTCAAAATTTATCAATTCAATAATGTAACCCATAAAACTAAGAGACAATGCAACTGTTTTACCTTAATTTTTTTATGTCTAAGTGGCTATTCCACCGGTTGTAGCGGTGGGGAGGCTATCAATAGCCAGTGGTTTGCAACTATAAAAAAATAGTTAAAAGACTTGTTGGGACAAAGAAAAGATGATTTTGGTGTTTTAGTGGAGGATTGGAGGTTGTTTTGGGCGATTGGAAGCTGGTTTTGTTCTGGAGTTTTTTATTTTTAGAGTTTTTTTTCTGAAGGAGCGACGACAATTAAAAACAAAGGGGGGATTGTATACCCATCATAACCGCGATTCAAAATCGCAATTGTATTATGCAACTGCCATTCAAGATCGTGGTTTTTATTAAATTTGTGATTCTAAATTGCAGTTTATATTAAAATCATGATTCTGAATCATGATTTATATTAGAAACGTGATTCTAAATAGAGATTGTCTTAAAAAACATGATTCTGAAAAACAATTGTATTATGTAACTACTATTCAATATCGTGGTTTTTATTAAACTTGTGATTCTAAATCTTGATTTATATTAAAATCATGATTCTAAATCGCGATTTATATTAGAAACGTGTTTATAAATAGCGGTTGTCTTAAAAAAAATGATTTTGAAAAGCGAGTGTGTTAAATTATGTTATTTCCCCAAAACTATTTCAAACAATATCGTTCTCTTAAAAATTTATTCTAACTGTGTCATTTTTCAAAAAAAAATTCGGATAATCACAAATAATTCTAATGGATGAGACTTGAGGAGTCACTAATGATTGAAAAAGAAGACAATCTAGGTTGTCGTTTGATTACTGAGGATATGTCTTATTTCAGGGTGGGGGTGATGGAAGCATGCTGGTGCTGGGTTCGGTCTAGGTTGCTTTATGTCAACATTTAGATGCTTCCTTGATATTTAACATTCAAGGTGTAGTATTGACAAAGACTTGCTACTCCTTAACCATACAAAAGGATAAAATCACTCGTCTTGACAGGCTTGCCCTATATTTCTCTTGCAGGTAGAATGCCTGTAAGAACCAGTATTCTGTGCAAGGACCTGCTTTTACCTTCCTTCTAGTAATAATATATACCTTCTTCTTGATCCTTAGTTTAGCAGCCCCAGCAAAACGAAAATTAAGTTTACATAAAAAACCACAAAATTGTTTGCTGTATTCAAGCTAGAATGGTTTCGATAGTGTCTCTTCTTCTAGGAAAGCTTGTTAAAAGGTAAAATAATGAAAACTAAAGCTATATTTGAGGAGAAAACAAACAGTTTTGGAAGATGAACTAGAAAATGCAGGTATGATTTTTCTGGTTCATGAGAAATGCTTTTACACTGAACAAGTGTCACTCATGAATTTGATTTAATGTGTTTTAGAATCTGATCTTGTTTCTAAGCTGGCAAGATATCTTAGCTACCCATTACAATATTCAATTTGCGCATTATTTTAAAATTTAAACGTCTCTGTTTGCCGGGAACACGTACCTTCAAGATTGTACTGCATTGCTTCGACTCCGGCAACAAAATGAGCTAGCATGGTACGGATATGGAAAATCACACGCATGCTAATCAACTTGATTTTAATGTGCTGTGTATCTTGCTTGACTATGAAATTAATAAGAAAGTGGTCGCTTGTCATTAATTCAATTGATACATTTCAAAAGGCATTTTTATTTTTAAAAAAATAAATTTTTAAAAATAAAAAATATTATTTTAATTTATTTACAAGCTAATGAACACTATAATTCCAATTACTGTCCAAATCAAACCATAATTAAGGTGATGAGGGTTAGATTAGGATCACAATATTTAGCATAAAGCTAGGTTCCGACGTCAAAGCCCTCTTAAACAATAATCATTTAAAAAGTTCTGTTGCATAATATTTTCCATCGATTACTACTGAAATGTTTTAAAATGTTTTTGTTTCCCATTACATTAGATCCATTGATTTTGATACATTTTCCATCATCTGCAGCTCTCGATCGGTATCTAATTTGGCTTGTATAACTAATGGTCTAATTCTCTTCAGCATTTGATAACCATCAAGTACTATAAATATTGTTCCAGATTCCTGAAGCACAAAACTGTTAGTGAAACAACCTGGAAGCTCTTCTTGCTTAATCAGTTTCGCACTTTTCTCCGGTCCATATAGTTGACAAGCGAACAGGGAAAAGTGGGTAGTATATCATGGTTTGAAATAATGTAGGAACCTAGACAAAACTTTATCATGTGTCGGCAAACAGTGTGCGCTGGTAAGAGCATATCGAAATGGAAAGCGAAAATTATACATATATATATATATATATATATATATATATATATATATATATATTGGCTTTCCAGTGTTTATTTTATATGTTATATAGGTAGTGCTAACGAAATACTATTTTACCATTTCCCTTCCAAAATACTATTCCTAAATATCTTGCAAAAATATCAAAATATTATTCATTACAATAGTATTTTTTTTATAATTAGTTTTTTTCTTTTGATTTCTTTTAAATATATTTATTTATTTATTATTTTTATAAGATTATTTTGGTTTCATGATCTATGTCATGGGTTTAATTAGTTCACCTAAGTTGATTAGGTCTTTTTTTAATTAAATTTTATTTTTTTATAATTTTATTTTTTAATATTAGATTATCTTGATTATTTTTAGACATATCAAATCAATTAAGTCATATTACATTGTTAAAATAGCTGTGTATTAAATATATTAAAATATAATTAGTTTTTAAAAAAAAAATTATCATTGGAAAGCACATAAATTAAAAGGTCATATTACACTATTAAAAAAAACCTTATTATTAATTTTGCTTTTCTAAATAGCATGATTGCAAAGAAAAGTAGTCATGCTTGCAAAAAAACAAAAACAAAAGAAAACTAGTCATGCTTGCAAAGACTTGTTCTTTTCTTTCCCGGGATGGCAGCAGCAGATCTGGAAAAAAAAAATACACTCAGCCAAACATGCCCTTAAATATATTTTCCCCCAACAAATTCCTAGCCCAGTCCACATCCACCAGCCACCACTACTCACCCATCAGTCACAGCAGATCAGTCCACTACCCAATCCGAACACCACAGCCCACGCCACCACAGCCTCTGCCCCGACCAGCCAACCACTGTCATCAACCACACGGAAGACAAAAGTCTCAAACTCGACTACCAACTTCAGACCACGGCAACTCCAACTCAGTAGTCCAACTAGCCTTGGCAGCCAGACCAGCCAAATCACACGTTGGATCAACGTCATGCTCCAGTCACAGGAGTCCCTCATAGAAGTCAATCACGGCAGCTCCACATGGGATTGCAAATCTATATTTCTTTATTTGTAACTAGACAAATGGCCCACGTGTTGCTGCAAGCTGATTAATAAATAATATAAATAGTTATTATAATAGTAGTTAGAAGTATCGTATCCACATTATTGTAGACTTAGGTAACCATAGAGGTATTTTGAGTTTAGTAACTATATTAGATTTATTACTATACTAAACCCTCATGCCTGAGCCTTGCAATCATTCCAGAACCAAGCATGTAAGTTTGATATTCATACTAGACTCACGTATCTAGATCGGTAACCATATCAAATCCACAACTAGGTTTAGTAAAACGATAGAAAATCTCAAATACACAGCTTAATGTAAGATTGATATAAAAATAATTTAGATATAAAATTATCAATGGTATATATAATATTTATCTTGAAAAAAACTCAATGTCTATATTGTGGAGCAAAAAAAAATAAGGGAAAAAAAACAATGTCCTGAAACTTCCTTCACCTCATTATTTGCTCTAGGCAATAAATTTATCTTTTTTTTAGTTCAAAAGTAAAAGACAAAAGATTTACTTAGAATCGTTTAGGTGGGGCTACGAGATGAATGGGTTGCCTAAGATAAATCTCAAAGAATGGGTCTGGCAAGCATGTTAGACCCAAGTGACAAGGGTCTGAAAATCATGTCAGATCCAAGGCACTTAGGTCTTGCAATCATATGTAAACGACGAAAACACCCTTATATGAAACCTTGTTTTTGTTGAAACCCAAGGATATTTTCATATTTAAATTGTTTCAATAAAAGAAAAGACAGTGAAACCCCTCAACACATGCATATTTCCCCCCTCAGAAGCATGGTTGTATCTTCACTGTTCTTTTTTTTTTTTGAAAAGATAAAAGAAGCCTCCAACCCAAAGGTCAAAATTTGGTTCCCTAAAAAGCAAATCAGTATCTATATTGTAGCCCAAAAAACTCAAACGGACTATTTTGTCTCCAATCATTCTTTCAATGCAAATGTATCCCATGAAAAAGATAATTTTACCCCCAACTGCATGCCTAGCAAGTTTTTTTGCTAAGAATAATTTTGTTATTACACTGCTTTAATCCACAGTAATTTATGTTTAGCTAAACAGTATTGAGAAGCATACTAACCCTTTTTAGTTATTGTTATAATATTAATTCACCGTAGCTTTTGCTTTTATTTTTATGTTTTTACTTTCTTTAGTTTAATTTATATTTTATATTATATTGAATTATTAAAAAAATAAAAAATCAGAAAAAAAACAAAACAAAACAAAACAAAATACAAAAAAAAAAGAGAACATTCAGAAAAAATAAACATAAAAAAATGAAAAGTGAAAGCAGCAAAAGAAAATTAATCGGGACGCCATGTCACCAGTATAATGTCATGTCAGAGACACGTCAACAGCACATTGCCATGTCACCGATGAATTGCCATGTCACCAATGAATTGCCACATCACAGCACATTTTCATGTCAGCACCATGTCAGAACCAGCAGCTTCCAACATCCTCCCAATAAGCAATTTAGTCAATAAATTACTTTATTTTTTGATTTGTTGGGTTTTTTTACACTTGTCATTAAAAGTTGTTATTAATATTATTTTTTGTCTAAAAAAAATTTAAAAAAATTATACCTTTTTATCTATTAATTTTTGTTTATCAACCTTTTTCATCATTGATATCTTGCATTTTATCATCTTTGATAATTGTGAGTCTTGCATGTGACATTGTATTTGATTAATTATTTATACTTAAGGGTTTAACATTACATGCTTAAAGTTTTCTTACTGTTTTTTTACTCTTGATTAATCTCCACATTAAAAAAAAATAGTTTTATTTTTGTATTGTAATTTCACTTGCAAGAACCATTTGTAATCTCAATTTCATTTCTAAGTTAGTGTTGCATGTATTTGTGTCATGATTTTCTAACGTTCGAGTTTAGGTCTACACTTATCATCAACTCGATCCTTAGTGATACTCTTAGGGTCATTTCAGGGAAAATTATCAACCCAAATGACCAATATGTTTAGAAGAATTGAACCCCAAAAGAGTTCTCAAATAAGACACTCAAAAACCAATAAATATCACAAGATTAACCATTGTAGGAAAATTCACCCTAAGCTCCACCAATATAGCTATCATTTAGGTTACTCAAAACACGATAACTTTGATGAGCGAGTCATGACCCTTGGATATTTTATATGTGGATTTATGACATGAATTAGTTATTTAAGTGGCACAACTTGTTTGATAATAAGAGAGTTAGATTTGTTAAGATGATGATCGTTGATGAAGTCTAATTTTTTTTAGAGATGTTGAGAATTATTTAGAGAGGAGAGGCACACCTTCCATAACTAATTGGACTAAAATAAAACAAAAACTACAGGAGAATCACCTACCTGATCTTATAGAGAAAAACTTTTAGATCAATGGAATAATCTTAGCAATGGAACAAATTTATCCATGAATTTATAACACAATTTAATGATTACAGAATGAGATGTTCCATAAAGGAAAATAAAGTCATGACTTCACGTAGATCTTGCAAAAGTATGAATGATGATTTTAAAAAATAAATCAGGCTCATATACGCTTTCACTATTAACCAAGCTTATATTGTAATATAAAACTATATTTGGATTATCATATAGACATTACAGTGGCTTGATCCTTATCTATGGGAGCGTTATCGGAGCTACCTTGACATATACTCGACAAGGTCGAGTTCTTCCAACCTTGGAAGAATTGATAGGGACACTGAACCCGGGACATTGTTCACACTCGTTTGATAATAGACGATTAAAGGTAATACAAATCATTGAGAAATTGGGTTTTAGCTTATGTTTTGGTTTAATTTATTTGAATTTTTAGTTGAGATTTATTAATTAGATTTTATTTGTTGACTTTAATTTAATGGTTGTTGAGTATTTTATTTAGTGGGTTATAAGCTTAATTGCTCGTTCTAGTTAGAATTTTAGTATTTATATTCTATTTTTTAAAATGTTAGGAAGTTTTTGATGAATTAAGACTTTTTCAATCTCCATTCTTCTTTTTAGGGTTTTTTTTTTAATTCTTAATTTTTTTTCTTCAAAGCTTATTTCTTTACTGGATAATCCTTAATTTCTTTCTAGACAAACTTTTTCTTTCCTGCTTAATTCTTTTAGTTCTTGATCCGCATCACTTCACCCACAAAATCTACCTCCTCGACATCCTCTGGCACCTCGAATGATGGACCCAAATCATCATAGATGAGAGGACCAACAGAACTGGTGGCATGATGTGAATTTCTTATTAGCCAGCTTAAACATCAACCAACCCCCTTCTGTGCTAACCATTTTTGACGATGAAGGTTTACATGCTTCAAAACATTTTCTTGCATCCAATCAGCCAAGAGAGATCTGTACAAAGATGATAGAGATCTCACAGGCCAATTACTAAGACATGTTGAGAAATGCTCAGGATACATTTTCCTCTTTTTATTTATTTACGCACTCATTTGAAAGTTTTTACACAGTTGGGCAGCGCATAATAAGTTTCAGGCTATGATATTCACCATAGATAACAACCGTGACACCTTCAACTCACTTGAAAATGGAAACATAATTCACTTCGCATGAATAACCAGAAATGTTTCCTTCAACTCACTTGAAAATGGAAACATAATTCACTTCGCATGAATAACCAGAAATGTTTTTCATGAAGGTCCAAGATTATGAAGTGATGAGCATACTTGTGCACTGTCCGTATAGAAACAATCATGCTCAAACCAGTGATAAGAGAGTAAAATGGATCCCTGAAATTGAGTTAGGTTCAAATATAAAATGAAAGGTGACACCAAACAAAGACATGAAAACCTGGCTTTCTGAGTTGAAACTTATGCATGTGGACAGAACAAATTAATGGCATGCAAGCATACTCGCCAGAATTACCCCAATGATATATATTAGCTGAAGCCCAATGGCATGGGATATGGGAGGAACTGAAGCATAAAGCTGTGGTTTTCAAAACAAAAGGAAGTAAAGTTCCAGGAGTTTATAATATTGGTAAAAACCAAAATGATGTGCTCATCAGAATAGCTGGATATGCAATCGATTGAGTTGAAAAGTATCAAATGCCAATGTTTCCCTTGAAAGATCCAGGAGTTGATATTTTTAACCAAATGCTCTCAGTGCGAAGAACCAAACATATATGATAAACAAAGCTTGGGTAACATATGGAAATCATGAATGAATGATGGAGTAGATTAAAAAGGGTGCATGGGGGAATATGATAATGGTTGTTTTTAAAAGTTTTTTTTTTAAATTGTATTAAAATAAATTTTTAAAAAAATATTTTTAATGTTAATATATTAAAATTATCTGAAAATATATAAAAAAAAAATTGAGATTTCATGAAACCGCGTTTCATACGGTGCCAGCCTTAAGTAACCTGGTAATGTGTGCATATAATAGTCTCCATCTGTCATTATGTTGTTGTGCTCAATTGTGCTATTTACATAGGTATCCTATAAATCGAGTTGAAAACTTTTGTGACCCTTCTGGGATCTAATATCAACTACGTTATAGTTTTTTATTTATTTTTACAAGGGAGAGGCTCGAACTCAAGACTCTTGAGAGGAGAGGGACCTTATTGCCAGTTTAGCTGCATGCTCATTGGTCTTAGCTGGACCCTCTCCAAGACATAAAATCTACAGACCAATCAAAGCCTTGTAGTTTCAACTGGTTTGGTGTGACCAATGAAACAGTCGAACAGCTAACAAGTATCTACTAGCAAGAACATACCACTGGTTGAGGTTTGAAGTGCTGTGATATACCAAGCATATCGTTTCCCCCCATCTCAGACGGTTTATGAAATGTTTATTAAAGAAAACAAGAAGAAGAGGAGCATCCAATGGAAACAGAATATTAAAAGACTAATATATCATAAACTTGAAATTTCATTGTGTATTCAACAAGACAATTGATAATTCAGAACTGCGTCGTGTAAATTTCTAAACAGGATATAAAACTGTAATTTATGTTGAGCAGGAACTATACAAACTGAAGCAGAAATCTTCTATAGGCAATTTTCGCTAAGACTCATCAAACTGTTGCTTTGCGCTGAAATCCAGTTCCGGGGTCATCAGTGGAAGGGAAAACCTGGAAGCAGTAACCATAGCATCAGGTGGGCCACGGCGGCACCTCTGCTCCATTTCCTGTACATTATCAGAATTACCAGAGAATAGAGCCTCCACAGAACCATCCCTTCTGTTCCTCACCCAACCTTTTAACCCCAATTGGGTTGCATACTCCAACTGTCCAGTTCCTATAAAACACTCCCTGCACCTTCCCTTTAATCATTACCCTCACCTGCACATCCAGAAAACCCATCACTCAAAAACCTCAAATTTCCACATTCAAACAGTCAATTTAGAGAAAACCATTATTCACTCATGCTTAACAATCAAAACCCATTATTGGATTCACAAAGAAGGTAGCATTTTTATTCCGTTCAACTCATAATATTCATTCTCAACCCATTACTAGAAAACCTCTAATTTATGCATTGAGCTAGTCAATTTAGAGAGACAGATCCTCTACTGAAAAATGAATAAGAATCAAATCCCATTAGCTAACTCACAAAAAAGCCCACTTCTTTCTTATCATCTTTCATTACCGTTTTGGTAGAGGGTGATGGAGGAGGTGAGGAATGATTAGTAATAGCCATAGTCATGGACGAGAAAGGGGATCGAAGAGAATGAGAATGAAATGGGAACAGAAAGCAAAGAGAAGGATAAGAAAGAAGAGAACGACAGCATAGCGAAAGTAAAGAATGAAGAGAACAAGTGCTATGAGAATGGGGAATGGGGTATCTAGGAAAAGTTCCAACATTGTAATAATTTTTGTATGTGTTGTTGTTCTTGGTCCATTTTTAATGGAAAAGTTGCGGTCAGATATTATTGAAGACCCTTTTCGGGACTGTGTTTGTGGCATGATTTGATAAATCGCTACCACATCCTGAACACTGCTCAAAAAGTAAAAAGAATCTGGTTGGTCTTTGTGGCCTCATTTGATCAACAGTTGTCTGCCGCCTGGGAATCGTCATAGGAGTAGTGGTAGTGCAGTGCATGGCATTGGCTTAAAACTATCTCTTCTTTGGAAAAATAACGTTTTTAGATTTTTTTTATTTAAATATAACAAGTAATATTTTATTATTTCATTAATTATCTTTGATTTTAAAACTATCTCTTCTTTGGAAAAATAACGTTTTTAATTTGATTACTTTTCTTTACCATTAAAATTAAGAAAAGAATACAACAAGTAATGGATAAATAACGTTTTTAATTTAATTACTTTTCTTTATCATTTCTCTCCTTTTTTTCTTTGAACTCTAACTAAAAAAAACATAATAATACAACACAATGTGAAAAAATTAAAGCAAAGCTGTCAGTTAATTATTTATCAAAACAACATAATTAGTGATTTAAATTTAAAATTTTATTTTTATATTTGTTAAGAATTTGATAAGGTTTTATATATATATATATATATATATATATATATATATATATATATATATATATATATATATATATTCTGCTATTTTTTCTTTTTAGATCTGCTAGTTTTATCATTTTTCTTATTTCTTGTTATAGTAAATGTTTTTTTTCTAATTAATTAAATATATTTTATGGATTTGTTTTAATTATACTTAGATTTTTTTATATTTTGTTTTTAATAAAACTACCAAAATTATCATTTTTTTTTTCATGTCTAACTTACTATCATCATGTCCAATATACAATTAAACACGATTTTTCTAACAAAATTAAGTTCTATGAAGAACACATGTCCAGCTTTCAAGAGCACATACATAGATGAAATTAACTTCATAACTTTAATTTAATTTGGTATTGTTTTAAATCTTTTATCTTATACAAAAATCATCATATGTTTATATTAAGATTTTTAAATAAAACTATATTTTAAAAAGTTATGTACAATAAATTTAAAAACTATATTTTTTATTATATTAGTTTTTTTCCTATCAAATAATCACAGCTCCGCAAGTGTACATCTGTACATGGAGTGTTGAAAACTCGAAATTACCTATAGCACAGCGATGTACAAATTACTACTGCAGCTTGTCTAAACGCTTATTTGTATGCAATCCTAAGCTGATTTATTTTAATTATTTAAATAAATTTATTTGTGTGAAACAATGTTTCTGGGAAGTATGGTGTAGGAAGTGGCATAACAATTACAGGGCATTAACTAAACCGTAAAAAATTCAATATAATAGCTAAAACCTGAAAACTTCTAACCTACCATTTGATTTAATCTTGGTTTTAAATTAAATCATGTAAAATTTCTCTAGTATGAACTTGTCAACTAGATAGATTCAAATAATAATAATAATAATAATTTAGATTCATCTTAATCAACCCATCAAACTTGCGATTCAGGTTATGAACTCTATTAAGTTGAATTGATTTATTTTATTTTATTTTATTTTATTAAAAAAAATATATAAATTAATTTACAATCAACTCAACTTAATATTAAATAATAAAATTTAATAAAAACTTAACATTAAAAGATAAAATTGAAAAAAATATATATATATATATATAACATAAAAAAACACAAAAAATAAATCAAATTTCTTATAGTTTATTATTAGTTTATTTTTTATATTTTTTTAAAATTTTAAGAGTAAGAATTAAGAATAAGAGTAGGTTTTTATATTTTGTTAAATTTTGCTAATTGAGTGTTTATTTGTTTAAAATAGATTTTAAAACTGTGAGATTCATTTAAGTTGAATCATTCAAGATAAATTATTACTCATATTTAAAAAAAATAACACTTATCTTGAACACACACACACATATAGAGAGAGAGAAGGGTGTTAGTGGGATTATATTGTAATGGGACAATTCTTAAGTTCAATAAAAACCCCTGATCTAGTTGTGAATCTATTGGATTGAATTATTTTTTTATTTTAGTATATAATAAAAACACAAAAACTGATTTACAATCAATTCATTATTGAATATAAAGTTAAATAAAAATTCAATATTAAATGATGAAAATAAAAAAAAACATAAAAAAGCAAAAAAAAAATAAACCTAAACTTCTTCTAATTCATTATTAGTTTATTTTTTTGTATTTTATTAAATTCTAAGAATGGAGAGTAAGAGTAAGAGGTAAGTAAATCATATGATAAAGAAGAGAAAAAAAAACCCATATGAAGCATATATGGTGTATTCTAACATTACCATTAAAAAAATGTTTCATTTTTTTAAAAAAAATATGATTTTTAAAGAAAATTATGCAATTCATATATAATTATTCATAAAGTATTTGTTAACATTACCATTATAAAAACTCTAATTTCATTAGAAGAATATGGTATCATTGTATGATTTTTAAAATATCATTTTAGTTGTTTTATTTGAAAAAAAAATATTTTAGAATATTAAAAAAAAAAACTAGCCGAGCCAACCTTTTACAAAGTCAAGTTCATGCACATGACTTTAAAAATAATAAAGCCCATGCATATGTTTTTTTAAGGGGAATAGATACATGTCATCCACTAAAATAAATTTTGATCACTTTTGTTGACTGAAATATCATGGTTCAAGTTCTAGGATTATAAGATCTAAATTTCAATATATATTCACCTCAACCCCCCTCCCAAAAAAAAAATGTTAGAATAATCTTATTTTCAATTCCATACATGCTCTAATAAGTTAAAAAAAATCAAAATCAATCCAATTTAAAATAAATCTTTTGAGTTCAATTCATTTTTATTTTTATTTTTATTTTTATTTTTATATGATTGAATGACCAAATCAATTCTATTAAATTTTCATTTAACGAGAAACTAATTGATAACAAGATTGATACTTTTTTTATCACATGACCAAAAAAACCCCTGAATGAGGAAATGATTGGAATGTAAATATCGAAGTACACATATTTATGCTTCATGAATAGAAAAAAGTGCACTGTGTGTTGCGCCATGCAATTCATAGTGATTTTGTTTCATGGTGAATAATCTTGGTATATAATAAAATACCTCATTATTTTTATTTTTTAATTATAATAAATTTTAAACAGTGAAAATCTATTAATACCATGTTCAGCATTGAAATTAAAACGTTGTTTGCTAAAAATTAAAAACAAATGCTCAAATTATTATTTTTTATGTTTTTTTACTGGTTTGATATTCTGATGTTAAAAATAAATTTTAAAAATAAAAAATATCATTTTAATATATTTTCAAACAAAAAATACTTTGAAAAACAAGTATTGCTAGAACATAAAACAAACATTAAATCATGCCATTCGAAACTCATTTCTATGTAAGATTATTGCTATACAGATTGTTTAGACACTCATTAAAGCTGGTTTTCACATTTTCAGCTCAATTTGGCATTACTATGTAATATTTATTTTAAGAGATTATACATCATTAACATACTATAAGTTTTCCTTAGAGGATTTTTCCTAGAATTTATTTAAAATATGAGAAGGAGAAAATAACATGATGTCAATCTGTCAAACCATTTCACTATCAGCTTTTGAATTCTACGTAGCTCGATTACACATGAGAAAATAAGGAAGGAAGAGATGAAAAACCAACAGGAAAAGATTGCTTGAAAATGAAACAATTTGGAATTATTCAAGATCGATCTTCTTATCTCTTTTTCCTCATTCTTATCCTATTAATCAAGTTCCACCGTGACTAATTGCATATTTATTTTTGTGTTTTAAAAAAAAAAACATTATTTGATTATACTGATAAGTATAGTTGTCGACATATTTATCTTAGAAACTGACTTAAAAAAGATAAATATGATAAGATGTTATTTGTTTTTATGTTTTAAAAATACTTTTGAAAAAAAATGATTTTTTATTTAAATTAATATTTTTTGTGTTTTGAAATTGTTTTGATGTGTTGATGTAAGAAATAAAATTTTTAAAAAATATTATTTTAATATATTTTCAAATAAAAAACACTTTAAAAACCAATCGCTACTACAATATCTACATAAAAAAAGCTTTTAAATTATTATTTTTTTACCTTTATTTGTTTGCACAATACAAGGAAGGAAGCCCCCCGGCCAATATAATGGAGAAACTTTATGTTACCCGCTTTTTTTCTTTACCAGGAGCTTTTCCATGCCCCCTTTAAAAATCCTCATATTCAAGATCGTATGAATAAATTATAAATTAATCCTTTTAACTTTGAAAATGAATTAATTAATTATTTGAATAGTACCAAAATTAGTAACGTTTACTTTCATATTATTTTATTCAGAAAATATCTTTTTTTCTTATAATCTTTTCACGATTTACATTTATATTTTCCTTTTATTATTTAAAAAATAAATTAAAAGGAAATTATAGAAAAATTAAATGATTAGTTTAAAAAAACAATCAAGTCGTTAAAACTAAAGAAACTAATGTATAATTTAATTGTGAATATATTTCTATACCAAAATAAATGTGTACAACCAAAGAAATTGACAATAACTTGAGTTAACCCGTGATTAGATTGACTTAGATAAAATCCAATAAAAATTATGCTGATTTAAAAAAAATGATCAAAACAATCTTTAAATAAAAATTACAGTTATAAAAACTATGATCGAAACTTGTTTTGAATTGGATTTTAAAATTATAATTTTTAATAATGAGTATTCATTGTTTTGGAGATATAACAATTATGATGTTTGAAGTCAATTTTAAAAATTATAAATTCACTAGAATCAAATTTGGTTCTAATTTCCAAACAATATAATTGGATAAAAGTGAAGAAATTATCTCATTTCTAACCAAACCAATTCTTGACTTTCCCAAACACCCGAAAAAACATTACGTTATAAAAAGCCTAAATCTTCTCTTGAAATTACTGTATACCAAAAGAGAGATCATTGTGAGTTGCATGTACTCACAATGATTTTATTTTTTTTTTGTTCCTTTGGTATTTTATGTTTTGATCCTTCAATTCTTTTTAAATTGATGTTGAAAGGGTCTTCGATATGTTTTTTTTTTTTTTTTGTATAAATCAATGCTTGTAACAAAAAAACACAATGATTTATCATCAGCAACATTTTTTTCTTCTTTCCCTCATTTTCTCCTTTCCTTGAGATTTTCAGTAATTTATCTAAAATTAAAATTTGACCTCTTATTTTATTGTTATTTTAAATTTAATCTTTATTTTTTTTATTGATAATTTTTCTTTCAACTCTTTTGGTAAATTTATTTTTTTAATTTCATTCTTCAATTCAAAATTTTAAATTGTCCTTTTAATTTTTTAAAAAAACTTGATCCTTATTCTTTTGTTTGTTATTTTTTTATTTAAACTTCCTTTTTAAAATTGAATATGTTTTTTATTATTATCTTTCAATCCGAAATGGTAAGTTTTCCATCAAATTTATTTTATTTGAAATTTAATTTTTATTTTTTTATTGATATTTTTTGGTCTTTTTGTAAAACTATTTTTTTTTCAATTTAATCATTCACTAATGGGTTAGTTGGGAATTAAACTCTAATGTTTTCCTTGATGGGTTAGTTCTAGTCTCAAAACTTGGATTATGAGTTTGAAAAGTTAACCTAAGTTGATAGTAATTTTTTTAAAATTAGATTTTTTTTTAACTGATTTTTTTTAATTTAATCTCTTAATATTAAATTTTTTCAATAAAATCAAGCTTTATAATTTTTTTATATAAATTATCTTAATTTCATGATACATTCCTATAACTTGCATTCTTATTTACATCGTTTTCCCCCCGACATGCCCTAGTTATCCTTCGCCCACTCCATCCTTAATGACAAGACAACATATGACAGAGTGCATCATTATCTGGCAGATGAATCGAATCCAGAAGCTGAAAGAAACCTGACTCTCATCCCTTTGACGTCAGAAATAGAAATTAAAAGAGAGAGAGAGAGGCATGGAGAAGTGTTCAAGAACTTCCAGAGAATCGAGTTGTAAAATAATATGCTGGAGTTAATTCATTGATTCTGGAGCACACAAGAGGAGGGAAACATGACAAGGGCATCCATCATACACTGCATGGACTTGGGCCTATCCAATTTGGCCTCGATATCAACAGCAAAGCAAATGATAATTTCTTAAAGAGCAGTGATCTCTTGACCATCACAGCCCATTATTTATATGATAAATTCACCACAAGCAAGGGGAAAGTCTGCTAAGAAAAGAGCAGCTTTGTTCATAAATCAACAATTACACAGTTCATAGTATATTTTGTGCAATCGCAAGTTGGATGACTCAATGAGATGCTGTGTAAGTTCAGCGGTGCTTGTTTGTCAACTGATGTGATTCATTGCCACGAGAAAGTTTTCAATAATGTTAGTAAACTCCATCAAGCCCCGTGGGCTCACATAATAACCATTCAACCTAACCTCTAAACCATTTCGGGTTTTAAAGTAAATCAAGAGAGAGTTGATATAGTGTGGCTCATTCAACCTCTTGAGTGCACCTTTTATCAACTCATTTAATACATGATTTATGTCATAGCATTTAATAAGTTTAATAATCGTGTTTTCTAGAATTTATTTTGATTTCATTAAACAATTATATAAAAAATATTAATAAAATTATCAAGAGAGAATTATTTTTTTCATTGAAATTATCTCTTCTAATCCATGTATTTCTTTTTACAAAAAATATTTTTTTTATTAGGATTATAGATTCATTAAATAAATAATACAAAAACAACCAGAAAAACAAAATTGAAAAAAAAAACTATAATGATTTGAGACAAAAAGGAAAAGATGTAGGGGTGAGCAAAAAAAACCGGAAAACCGATTTAACCAAGAAAACCGGAAAAAAATTAACCGAAAAAACTGAACCGGTAAAAAAAATCGATTGAACCGGTTAAAATATTTAGGAAAATATTCGGTTCGGTTCGGTTTCTGGTTTTGGTGTGTCTGAACCGGCCAACCCGAACCGAATCGGTTCGGGTTAGGAATGAAAAAAAATATATATATAAACCAAGCGGGCCGCCTCCTCCCATTACTTTCCCTTTCAATAACCCTAGCAGACCATTTATTTGCTTTCCCTTTCATATAGCCGCCCCCTCCCCTCCAACCCTTTCAATCTTCATTCACACTTCACCCTTCACACTTCACAGACACAGCCGCCCCCTCCAATCACCCCTACTCCCATTAACAGTCGCCTCCTCTTCACTAGTCAATGAGCTTAGGCTATTCTCGGACGACCATTCTTCGAATCTCGAAAGAAACCATTGTGCCTGTGAAGTGGTGAAACTGTTACCACTTCCAGATCTTCTTCAATCTATTGCTTCTATCAAAGCCGATTACATCGCTCAGGTAATCTTGTCATGTAATTACAGATTTAATTAATTGTTGCTTGTTGATTTTATATTGTTTCTATTTTTCTATTTTGATGTGTTAATTATTTTGAACAATGTAAAAATGAAGGTGGACGAAAGAACACAATTTGCAAAGGGAATTGGAATCGTTGTCCCTGTCTCAGATTCTCAGAAGACAATTAATCGCAAACAGTATGTCCTCATTTTTTTTTCCTTCTTTTCTTTCTCACTGGTAGATTGGAATTTGGAACTGCCAACAAAAGTTTGTATTTGAAGTTAGCTTTTTGAAAATTGACCCCATTATTTACTGTGGCTTAAGCTTTGAGATATTGTATGATTATGAATAAGTTTATATGAGTT
This sequence comes from Populus nigra, assembly GCF_951802175.1. NCBI lineage: Eukaryota > Viridiplantae > Streptophyta > Magnoliopsida > Malpighiales > Salicaceae > Populus > Populus nigra. The sequence goes on from NC_084854.1 coordinate 17,033,701, forward strand.
GAAACTTGAAACATAGTCTGACAAAGATGGATTAACCGATTGCTGGGAAAATAATTTTCAAATCTCTTTAAGTGTGGCTTGGAAGGGCGAATTTCTGAAGAAACTCATGCTATGCTTTGTGTCTTTGCTTATCAAAAGAAATGATTTCATGTAAACTGTGCTTTATTGGTTGTTTATCTCCTTCAGCGATGGATTCTTTTTTGCTGTCAAAGAGGTTTCATTGCTTGTTCAGGGAAGTCAGGGAAAACAAAGTATTTATCAACTTGAGCAGGTGAGATAATCTTTATCTTATTTTATGGTGTCAATATTCTCTACCCTTTGCTAACAAAAAATAATTTATCCTGAGGTATATAACTGGATTTGATCTTTTACCAACAACTTTGTTTTTATTTTCATGATCATTTACTTTCCCTGTCGTTTTCAGGAGATTGCTCTTTTAAGTCGATTTGAACATGAAAACATAGTTCAATATTATGGCACAGATAAGGTACTGTTTTCTTGCTTTCTGTTGGGTTCTAGATTTGATTGTTTGATCTACATCAATTCTGAATGGAACTGATGGAACCAAGATATAATTATGTTTCTTGGTTATTGTTGCTAGAGTAGGTGCAACTAGTTCTTTCCTCTGCAAGTTGGGTTTGCTAAGATTGATTATAAAGAAAAAGGTATTGGTAATGCACAATTTTGATTTTAGTGCTGATGTTAAGTGTAGCTTGATTTATGATAGATAATTATGTTGACAATATTGGGCTTCATGAATGATGATGCCAGTTTATTTCTGGTCTTAATAAGCTATACTACTGCTGGATTTGTGCTCTTTATTTATATGGCAAATTCTTATTCAAATCTTTGATATTTATCGTTAATGAAACTTCAATCTTGCCTCAGGTTGTCGACTAAGTCAAAATTCCTCCTACAAGTATACAATATTGTTTTATTATAATGTTATTTATTGTTACCTCCTACAAGTATACAATATTGTTTTATTATAATGTTATTTATTGTTTTTTCTTTAAGCCCTTTGAAGGTATTGGTTTGTAATTTGGATTAATTTGGATTTTAACTTATTAATGTGTGACTATGTGTTATTTAAATGTTTTTGAAGCAGGAGAAAAAAATTAGAAAGGTAAAAAATATATTGAACACAAGATTGACAATAACAACTTAATATAAATGAATATTTGGTGGCAAAAAAATTAAATATACTTTGGATTTTTTAAAGAAAATTAGATATTATTAATATCATTTATAAGCCCATCAGAAATCCACTAAAAGCCCATTATAAAGCCCATTAAAATCCCATTACGAAGCCAGAAAAATAACCATAGGTTTTTCCGGTTTTGGACCTAAAAAACCGGACCCAAACCGAACCGAAACCGGTCAGTTCGGACCGGTTCCGGTTCGGTTTGGGTTCCTATTTTTCTTTTTTTTACCTTCCGGTTTGGTTGTTTTTTAAAGGTAAAAACCGAACCGAACCGAAAATAATCACCCCTAAAAAGATGTATATCTTAAAAAAAAACTAAATTTTCTTGTTCATGCTTTTTTTTATACTTTCCATGAAAATAATTTTCTATGATGAGCATTGTTTTTTAAGAAAAACTCATCATGCAAGCAAGCTTCAAAAACATCATTAATTAATCATCTTTCTGCAACTATATACAAAACTAGAAAAAAAAAACTTACAAAAATTTTACAATTACAAAATTAAGAAAACAAATGTATTTATTCTCAATCAATTTTATTAAGTAAATTATTTAAAAACATATTTGCATATCGAGCTAATACAAATTGTCCATGAAACAATTGATAATATCATAATAAAAAAGTTATGATCTTCTTAAAAACAAAAGCATGATTTTTTTTTATCTAAACTTTATTTCTTTAATGATATATCTCTTTATTGTTTTAACAAAAATATATTTTTTAATTGTAAACATTGTTTTTGAAATAAAACAACCTATTATAATCTCAAAAACAAGATTAAAATAATTAAAATAATCTATCAATATGTGATTGAAAGAAAAATTAATAAATATAATAAAATCTATAAAAAAAATTAAACATTATTTTCATTGAATACTCATGAGCCTTTTACATATTAGGTTCATGAAAAGGAAATTGTTAATATTCCTATTAAAACCTATAATATTATTTAACAATCAAGATAAAACTAAGTAATAATTTAAATATTATATTAAATATTTTTTTTTAAATTGCATTTCAATCAAAACACAAAAAAAAATTAAAAATAAAAATATATAAAAAGAGACTAGGTATATGGCCAAAGAAAAAGGAGCTTACGCTCGTGGCCTAACAGAAATAAGGCTCGAGGCACCCAAGTCAAAGAAAAAAGAGTTCTCGCTTGTAGCCCAACCTAAAAATAGCTCAAGGCTCATGAACCAACAAGACCAAGCCCATGCGTCTAACCTTCTTTACAATTATTTTTATGTTTAAAGGCATAAAAATATTTATAAAAAAATGCATTGCTTACTTGTCTTGATTGTGGCCACTAAAAAAACAAACTAGGTTTTTTAATACAAAATAAAACACATTATTCAAATTATTTTCATCTAAAAACACCTAACAAACACTCTTACATTGTTATTAAACTCAGCCCGAGAATTGACCTGACTAAAGGACCAGGTCCCGAGTCCATATGAGAAAATTGTAAAAATATATATGTTTAGGGTTTTAATATTCCATATGAAAATGTTTTGAAATAATACTTATAAATATAGGCTATAAAAAAAATATAAAGCATGAAATGTAATATAATTATCTTATATTGAAAACTTAAGAAACAATTCATGTAAATAGACTATAAAAAAAAAATATAAAGTGTAGTATACTTATCTCATTTCAAAAAATTAATAAACAATTTATATGAATATAGCTATATATAGTTATCTCACATCGAAAAATTATAAAATAATACATATGAATATGAATGTAGACTATAAAAAAAATATGAAGCATAAATTGTATTATAGTTATCTCATATTAAAAAGTTTAAAAACAATTCATGTGAATGCAAGATATATAAAAAAAATTATGAAGTGCAATATAATTATCTCATATCAAAAAGTTAAATAAACAATTCATGTAAATATGAATTATATATAGCTATCTTATATCGAAAAGTTAAGAAACAATATTAATGAATTTAGATTAAAAAATAATTATATGAAGCTAAGTATTCATAAATTAATTTTATTTTTTAAAAATTATTAAAAAAATGTCATAAAAAAAAAAATTCAAGTTTCACCCTAGTTATGCCAGGTCACCCAGGTTTCGAGTTGATTGGTGAGTTTCCTGGGTTTTGACTATTTAAAACTCGATCAAGGCCCTGTGTTACCCAAATCCTAGGTCAACATGTCAGGCCAAGCCAAATTTCATAACTATGCACTTTTAAAATCTTAATAAATCAATTTCTCAACTCGAAAAACCTCTAAATCAATTCAAAACACAATCATATTAAAAAAAATCTTTTTCAATCCCGATATAATTTTTTCAATGATATAAAAGCTAAAAAAACATATCAATTGCACTTCTCTCCTCAAAAAGAATATATTGACATCAATTTCACTTTTTGTTCCTGGAATATGTCCAGCTTTTTCTCTCCTTCATTTTAACATCTCTTTCCTCACAAAACCCAAGAAATGAAAAGCAAAAAGCAAAAAGCAAAATAAATGAAGTGTAGGACCCAAATGATAAAACCTCAATAAACAAATATCAAAATTGAAAAACAAAAAAACATTGGAGGCCAAATTATTTAAACATGCCTCATTAAAAAAAAAAAGAATAAAAGCCATTATTTTTGCTCTAGTGTTAAATTTGATCCTCGTAGTGTCAATATTTTATAAGCAATAAAATTGAATTTTATTTTCTAAAATAAAGCATGAACTTAAAGTCGAGAGCTTTTTTTACAACCACAAAATCCTCTTTACAAACAAATCAAAACAAATTATTAATATAATTCTAGTTAATACGATGTTGAAATATAAATTTTTTTAAAAAAATCAATAATCAGTGTAAAAAATGCTGAAGGACCCAAAAAAAAAACCGTTATGGCAATACATAGTGCTCTTAGCTACAGTATTTCCCCGCCTATTTTACATTTCTTTGTGATAATATGTAGTTCTTGCTGCCAAAAAGCTACATGCATAGCAAAAAGTTTTCAAGTATTACAAAATGAAAAAAAAACGTGCACGAATTTGACAATAATAAAAATCCATCGCCGAACTTCTAAACTTACCTATGCTCCAGGAACCAGTTTCTGGGCTGGGTGTTATTTCTTGAGACATTCAGGGCAGCAACATTTAAGGTTTAAATGCTCGGCCTTTTTTATTTAAAATGAGGCCAATGGGAAGAGACAATCAACTCTTGTTCTATCCGTCCTTGGAAGGAATTTTTCCTGAACAAATAAAGAAAAATTATCATTGCCTAAACAGAGGTACGATGTGAAAGTAAAAACGAAAGTTAAAACTTTGGTTTTGTTTCTTTTTCTCATTTTAAAGGGAACAGGCAAAAAGCATGGGTGTTGTTTCAACCCAAACGAATTCCTTAATATACATGCAATTGAAGAGAGGGATATACAATATGCTAATTGAACAAGCTTGACCTGTGATGAAGGTTTTGTATATGTATGACAGATCTGATACGAGCATACAGGAGTACACGACAACTTGTGGATGTTTCTTTCCCCAATTTGCTTTGAGTGTGAAACCTAACAGAAGCATCAGAAAGTCAGAAGAAATCTAACAATAGATTGAACAAAATATGAACCACTGCCATGGTGCACCTGTTAACCTTGTTATAAAGTAACTGTTTTCCTAAAAAAAAAAGCTTGAGAATAATTATTTACAACAAAATAACTAGAATACAGCAAAATAAAGATTACCGCATAAAGAAATGTCAAGATAGAACCAGAGAAGATTAATAGTTACTTGCCTCGTTATTGTCACTAAGATTTGCTCTCTTTACATGGTGCAGCTGCTGCATCTAATAGTTAGTGTTTCTCATGAAACAACATTTCCTTTATTGACAGGCTGCTGCAGATTCGTCGATTCAAGCCTTAAACTCACAGTCCACTATTTGGAGATTGCATGGCAAACGAATCTGGTGTGCATCTATTTGCATTATTCTCTATGTTCACAATGGAAAAGGACTTCTTCCCAGAGAAGACCTATTAGACAAGAAGCAATTTCAGAAATTTATGTCCCATGACTCCCATCAAGTCCCTCAATTAGCTTCGTATATGTTAGGGGATCAATTTGGCAACCCCTTTTTTCCATGACAGACAGTAGTTCAGAACATCTATCAGCAATACCACTCTTGAGCAGGCCATCAATGAGAATCTTCCAAGCTACTTCGTCATAATTATACCCACAGAGAAGCAAATTAACAAAAACTGCTTTCGCCTTCTCATTTTCCCCTTCATCATAAAGGCCACATAGAAGCAGCTTGCAAGACTCTAAAAGTGGTAAATGACCATGTTCCACCATGGCCTCCACTAGTCTCGCAGCAGATGAAAGCATTCTCAGTTCACAACAACAACTGAGAAGAGCATTATAAATATCTTCATTAGGAACCAATCCTCTTTCAATCATATGGTTGAATAAACTGTTGGCCACTCCCCAGCGCCCCACTTTGCAAACTCCTATGATGAGCTTGGCATAAGTATTGACACCAGGAGTGCAACCATGCTCCATCATTTTCTCAAAAAGCTCTAGAGCCGTTTCAAATTGCATTATCTTCCACACATCAGCAGCATTAAAAAAGGTGACACTTTGGACCAGATCAAGTTGTTCCAAATGGCTGTTTTCATTTATCAGTTTTATCTTCGACAGATGCCTGATTAAAAAAGAATACGTACGGTGGGAAGGATCGCAACCAGCATCCAACATGCGCTTGAGAACATTGAATGCATCATATGTCAATCCCAAACGTTCATATGCGCTGATTAACAATGTATAAGTCAATGAGTCAGGCATAACTCCTGCTTCAATCATCCTGGCCATCATGCCCTCTGCCTCTTTTAAGTTCCCTGAGGTACAGTATGTATGAATAAATGCAGTGTAAGTATATACATCAGGCTTATGTCCAAAGGAAACCATTTGGTTGAAAACCCTATTAGCATGATCAAAATCACCTTCTTTCAACATTTCTTCGATCAGAATGGTATAAGTAGCAACTGTGGGTTTCACTCCCATCTTTGACATATTTTCAACCATTGACAGTCCTTCTTGGACTTTCCCCTCTTTGCAAACCCCGTATATCAGGGAATTATAGGTGGATGAGTTTGGCAAGCAGTCCTCACTGCGCATTCTCTCTAGCAAAGAAATGGCTTCATCTATTTTCCCAGCTTTGCAATGTCCATCAATCAATGCAGTGTACATGACCTCATTTGCCTTTATGCCTTTCTCCTTGAGTGAATTGAATAAATCACAAGCTTCTTCCATCCTTTTTGATTTACAAAGGGTGTCTATAAAAACACTATAAGTCCACTGGTCAGGAACCAAACCGTTTTCCTTTAACAAATCTAGCAATTTATAAGCACTATCAAAATGACCTGCTTTACACTGCACATGAATTAATGAATTATATGTAACCAGGCTCGGTGTTAGCTTGCTCTCAAGCATCTTACTGAGTAACGTCATTGCCTTGTGGACATGTTTCCTTTTACTAAACCCACATATCAGCTCATTGTATGTACGTTCATTTGGCCTACAATTATTTGATTCCATCAAACCCAAGATTTCCAGTGCAGCCTCTATCCTCCCCTCCTCGCAGTACCCTCTAATCAATGCATTGTAGGTAACCACACTAGGAACCAACCCTTTCTCCATCATCTCATTTAGCATTCTTCTGCTCTCATCAAGCTTTCTTTCTTTACACATAGCATCCACCATCACAGTATAAGTATGAACATTAGGCTCACAACTTCTCTCCCTCATTTCATTAAACAAATCCATCCCTTCCAAATTCCTGTCATTTCCAAATAATGCATGAATAATCACTGTATACGTACGTACAGTGGGATAGCAATCATCCTCCCTCATCTTCTTAAACAAACTAATACCCTCATCAATCCTTCCAGCCTCGCAAAGGCCATGAATAATAGTGGTATATGAAACCTCATTTCTTCGGCAGCCCTTATTGGGCATCATATTAAAAACCTTATATGCACTGTTTACATCATTATTCCTACAATACCCCAGTATCAACGAAGTGTAAGTAAAACTATCTGGGCTCAGACCCGCCTGGAAAATCTTACTCACATACAAATTAGCCTCTACTATATTACCCATCTTGGAATACGCATTAACCATCGTATTCAATGTATAAATATTGGGCAAGATCATATCATTCAACATTTCAGTATAAACCCTTTTCATTTCATCAATCATCAAAAACCTCGCCAACATCATTAACAACTCATTATAGCTTCTGACACTCAACTTAAACTTATTATCGTTGTCATCTCTATTCATTTGCCTCAAAAAATCTAACAGAAAACGAATATCATCGACAGAAACGCAAGCTTTAATCATGGAAATGCGGATTTTCTCACCAACACCAAATAAATTATTGGGAATCAAAATTTTTAAAAGAAAAGAATGGGATTTGACAGTGTGTTTAAAGCCGGGTTTTATAAGGGGTAAGGAGTTGAAGAATTGGAGGGCAATATTGGGGTTGAGATCAGGGTGGTTGTTAAAGAGGGAGGAAACATGGGAAGGGGACAGATTTGGGATTAGCTTCTGGAAAGAAGGGTGTTTTTGCCATTTAGGATGGGAGAGGATGGAGAGAAGGTGATGCGAGGAGAGATCATCAGGTGGTTCAGGTTCTACTGGAAGAGAAGCGATTGAAGAAGAAGGAGAGGAAGAGGAAGAGATGGGTTTTTTGAGAAGGTGAAAGATTGGAGATGAGGACTCACCTGATGATGATGATGGAATAATGGACGATGATTTTCTCATGACGCTGGACATGAGTCCTCCATTCAAACAAGGGTTCTAGTGGTGCATTTCGAGATGTGTGAAAGGCTTCTGCAAAATGGCGTGCTTCTTCATTTTTTTTTTTTGTGTTGCAGCAGCGGCTGCAGTCTAGAGAGTGGAGAAGAGGAGGCTACTGGGTTTTTTTTCTGTTGACTTGGGTTTAAGTCTTGGGCTTACACCATTGTTAGTATTATGGGCCCCGAAATAGCTCCTTTTGTTTTCTGGGAAAGCTATTTGTATAGTTACCCCCTAAAAAACTTAATTTCACTTTCTTTCGTTTCTATTTTTTAGATAAGGACTAAATACATGCCCCATGGCTGAATTGATTTTGTGTAAAAAAAAGATATTTAGGCTCTACAGGTGCATTTTAAGAAAGAAAAATTTGTCAACCGGGTAAAGTAATTTGCTTTTATTTTAATTAAAAGATTAAAAAAATAATAACAATAATAAATAGATTAAATAAGAAAAATAATCACGATAATCTTGAAAAAAAAAAACATTTTCAAAAGAATAAAAATAATGTAGCTAAATTCATAATCAATTAAATACGAAATGATGAGATTGGATCAAAAAAGAATAAAAATTGTATTAATTCAATCTAAGTTAGTATGATAAATTTATAACATGAGTAACAAGGAAAGGATAACCTAATACAAAACAAGTAGTAAAAAATAACAAAATTTAATTCTAAATAAATCAACTATAAAATGATAAAATCGATCAAAAAAAATCAACAAACAAAAAAGATCTAAAAAAACAATCAAAACCAAGTAAGACAACTAAACCCCGCGACTTGGATTATCCTAATAGAATAGCCCAATAAAAGCCAAAACAAGACAAATTGTGAAGATTAATTCCAAAAAAGAACAATAGAAAAAATATTAAAATTTATTTTTTAAATAACCCCATAAAAAGAATTGAGCCAACACAGGTTAACTCTCAAAACTCACAACTTAGGTCATGAGATTAAAATAACCCGTAGAAAAAAAAACAAAGAAATCACAAAGCCTTTTTAAAAAAAAATATAATGTTGAATGATGAAATAAAAAAAAACATGTCTAGAAAAATAATGTCAACTGGCGTTAATTTTTCAAATTTGTAACCTATATTATTAGACCAGAAGCATTCCATATAGAAAAACCATGAAATTTATTTTCTAGCCAATCAAATATTGAAAAATAAAATTAAAAAAAAACTTGTGTGGTTTTTAAACCCAATCCAAAATACTACCGATCAAATTTTCAAGACATAGACCATCAATTTACCAATAGGATTTTTAAAAAATTAAATTAAGAAAAGTGATTTTTTTTTCTTAGATTGAGTTTTGATTGAGTCTGTGATTAGATCAATCGGATTTGAGCAAATTCATAGCTTATCTATTTGATTTCAATCGCAACTCGGGGCTTTATTGGTGGGTTTTAGAATAAATTTATCTTATCACATTGGGTTTAACAAATACTTAATTTTATCCATTTATAAAAACCGATTGGATGCCTAACTTGAGATGGTTTTAAGAAAATAATTATTAAAAATCACATCTTAAAAAAATCAAAATCTTCTCATCCTATAATAATAATAAAAATATATCACTAAAAATCATAAAAATCTTTAAACTATAAAATAAAATCTAACATGAAAATCATGATAATATATATATATATATATATATATATATTACAAGAAAATCTAAATAATATGAGAAAGTCATTCTGTTAAGAAACGATGTTCATGCTCTTAGAGTTCACTATAAACTCACTGTTGTAATTTTTATTTTTTGATAATAAAACAAATCTCTAAAAATCATAAAAATCTTTAAACTATAAAATAAAATCTAACATGAAAATCTGGATATAAGAAAATATATATTATAAGAAAATCTAAATGCTATGAGAAAGTTATTGTGTTAAGAAACGGTGTTCACGCTCGTAGAGTTCACTATGAACTCATTGTTGTAATTTTTTATTTATTTATTTTGATCCTCAAAATTATGTTTTGTCGGTGTATTTTTTTGAGCTAAATTAAATATTAATTGCTTTAGATTTGTTGACCAATGACAAGATTGAAAGAAAGATGATTAGGGTTAAAAAGATTAAGAAAATAGGTGGCCGTTTTAAAATTTTGTCAAAAAGTTCATTGTAGTCCTCTTACCTTTTATATTATAAACTTTTGGTCCTTAGAATTTTTAAAAAATTATATATTTTCTCCAAAAAAAATTTTACTTATCTTTTTAGTTTATGGTATGAGAGAGAAGAAAGAAAATAGTTGAATTCTAATGATAGAAAGAAAAAACCTCAGTCGACTCCAATTTTAACCATGAAAAAAAATCAATTTTGGTATTGATGATTTCCATTCGACGAGGGGAGTTTATCCTAGATGTTCCTTTTCCTTCACTTTTCATGAGATGATAGATATGAGCTCGATAATATTTTTTGTTTCAAGTTGATTTTGGATTTCCAAACAAATTTTTAGATTGTTTGAGACCATATACGAGTTTATCAAGGTATTTATGATATTTTATAGGTGTTGTGCATTAAAAAAAAAATGGGTTGAAAATGGATTTCTAGATTAAAAAAGCATCAGTCTTGGTTTTTATATCACCACAGTAGCTGGAATCTAAAGGAAAAGAAAATGACAAATTGCTTGCTTTTATTTTTAAAATAAAATAAGGCAAATGAGATATTATCCACCCCATCAAAAGATCATAGAAGGATAAGGGGTCATGCATGTACGCATGACTTGCAAGGTCCGCAATGCTTGACCTCATGTGTTTTTTTTTAAATAAGTTTTTTTTAATTATATTTAAATTAATATTTTTTTCTTTGTTTTTTTATTGTTTATCTATCCTTTTTTAAATAATAATTACTTTTTAAAATTGTTTGGTATGTATTTAATGTTTTGAAGAAATTATTCTAATTCATTTATAATTCTTTCTATGTTATATATAAATAAAATTTATCTTTAAAAATAAAAAATATTTATTCTTGAATAATATTTATAATATGTATACCCTTTTATAATATTCTTTTCATTTGATTTTATTTAATCGATTTCATGTGTCTTTTTTTTATTACCACTTGATTAAATAAAAATAATAATTTATAACAAGCAAAATCATTAAACATAACCGACTAAATGACTTACGTTGTAAGATCAAATATCTCGATTTACATCCAACCCTTAATTTTTTCAGTTTTGTTTTTTTGTTATCATTTATGACATTTTTCTCATTTATTAACATATATATTTCTTAATTTATTTAATTAAATAATACATAAGTTTTTTAATCTACATTTATAATTGTTTTATATCAAAAAAAATATATAATTCATTACAGAGCATGTATCAAATAGTTATTGAGTTAGATAAGGTGAACCCTCGTTCGTCCATGCGAGTAGCCCATATAAATAAAGTTGGATTTTACCAGCATCCTTTATGATCCCAATCAAAACTAGGTAAAAACCGGAACAGTAGAGTCGGGCGTGATGTTGCAATAGCAAATGGGCTTTAATGGGTTTTGGTTATGGGCTTTACTAGTGAACTGGGGCCTGGGGGGAGAGCTGTTTTCCGATGCACTATGCTACAACGCTAAAGAGAGGCTGCCAAGTATTATATGAAGATACTAACAAGCTCGTTTCAGAACTTTGGAGCAGGGAATAGACGGTGTAATGATATGGGCCTGTGTGTATCAAGGCCCATGTTAAAATTATGGCGACCATATAACATTATCACATTTACTTTACTCTATTTGTTTTTAAATTTTAAAAATTAAAAAAAAAACAATTTTTTATATTTTTTTCTTTACTTAAATTAATATTTTTAAATTATTTTGATGCGCTGATATCAAAAATAATTTTTAAAAAATAAAAAAAATTATTTTGATATATTTCCAAGTGAAAAACATTTTAAAAAACAACCGAACCACACTCTCAAACACGTTTTTTCTTATAAGTTGTTTTGCTACCGTGGTAATTTTTATTTTTAAAAGTTTTTTTTTAAAATATTAAATTATTAATTTTAAAGTGCCCTTCAATTATTTTTATGTATTGATATTAAAAATAAAAAATTATTCTGATATATTTTAAATTAAAAAACACGTTTGGCAAATATCATATACTATAATAACATTAATTTTTTAGTTTTTCTCCATCTAACCATCAAAGAACAGCTTGAAACTTTGAAAATGTATGTATGTCTTTGGAGGAAAAGCATCTAAATTAAAAATAAATAAATGCAAATCTTATCCAATGTTAGTAAAAGTCAAAACAAAATCAAAATATATTTCCTCTTCTACAGTCAATATTTCAACTTTCAAAGCTAAAGTTTAATTGTGTTTTTGTAAAACAGACGTTGAACAGAAGACCAAGTTGAGACTATACATCAGGCATGGGAATGCACGTGGGCCACTAATAAGAACAGGTCAGTCTCTGACTTTTTAATCCATTTCTTTACGTTAATTGCCATGCTTTCCACGGCAGATCAGATCAACTTTTTTAAATATATAAAAAAATTAGGAGAATGGAAAAGTTTTTGATAATAATCTTGATGAAATAAATTAATTTTAAAATATCTTGATTTAATCCTCTAATTTTAAACTTTCCGGTTATTAATCGAACATAAAAATCCTACTTTTTCTCAAAGCTAAGCAGCGATGTGGGATCTCGAGATGGTGTTTAATGATTTGTTTAACTAAATTAAAATTACTGAAGATTTATATAATTGTTAATTTTAGAATTCATAAAATTAATTAATATTTAATACATTTGTAGTATCACTTTTTTTTACCTGGTAAATAACACAATCAAGTATACACCACGCACTTATTTGTACAAACATATTTCACATCCTATTGTCGTTTTAAAAAACATGTACTCATGTGATGAAAATGGGCAAAGAATTCCTTCCAAAAGCACGATAGATTTGAAAGTGATAGCCACGAACTTTGAAATATTTGTTGAACGACACTGTTACCATAATTGAATTGTCAAAAGTGGACAATAATTCACAGATTTGAAAGAAATCCTTGTTTCCTGTGAAGTTGAAAAATTAAAACCAGAGGTGGCGTTTTTCTCGCTTTATCATGATGTAAAATAGTATGGTAGTGATTAATTTTTAAAATGTTTTTAATTTAAAAATATACTAAAATTATTTTATAAAATTATTTTTGATATAAATATATTAAAATAATTTAAAAATATATAAAAAATTTAAATTAAAAAATTAAAAGTTTTAAAAATATAAAAATAAATTTTTTCTACGCCAGGCAGAGTTGAGAGGAAAAAAATTCTGTCAGGAGGATAGAGGACATGGATGGCATTGACGCATTTGATGAGAGAAATTAAAACCGTGGTAGCGTGCAAATTCAAACTCCAACACGGCGCCATGTGTGGATGACGTGGAGTGGGTCCCATAAACATAGAGCTGGAAGGGTACTTTTCATTTCTGTCTGGTGGGCTATCAGCATTCAGCAGCTCTCAAGGCAAAATATATTCCAATACCAAACCCTTTTCAAACCCAATATTTCAGCTGCATCTAAACTAATGATAATATCCCATGGGCATCCATCCATCCATCCATGGTCCATGCATGACATGGCCCACCATTAGCATCCATGCCATGGCTCACATGTATCATCTAGCTGAACCTAGAAGAAGAGGCCTACATGTTTGACAAAAGACGAGAGTTGATGAGAATCACAGTCATGGCTGAGTCAGGAATTGAGACCTTATTCATGACTCACCTTCCTCTTTCAATTTGGCTTTTTTGTTTTCATGATGAATAAATGGTGCTGACCAATCCAATTCTCCATTAAATTTCATTATCTTCTACTCCCAAGAAACCATTCCTACTAATTAAAGAACATACAGATCCCCGAGGTGGCTATCTACTTTGTTAGCTCGCTAGCCACCAGGACTTCAAATCCTATTGCGGCTGAGTTGGACCGTATCAGTAATCCTGCCTCGTTTCCGCCTTGAATCCCCCGGGCATGTTTATACACGTCAAACACATGCTTTACCTCATTTGACAAAGATGAGATGCCAGTATTAGTAGCAAAATTGATTCGTTATAAGATATATTATTATACTTATTATTGATAAAAGTTTAATTTATTTTTAATATTAATTCATGTAATATTAGATTAATTAATAAATCTAATATTTGATTTATAAATTTAAAGTAAAGTTAAAGTTCATGGGATAAAAATACCTTGCAAAAAAAAAAAAATTATAAAGTTGTGATAATTATGAGATTCTTATTACATCAAAGCATTGATCCTAAGATGTTCTTGATTGATACTTTTTTAAATACTGGATATTTATTAGAGTCGTAAAGACTGATACATATTATATTTTTTTTTTATGAAAATAAGCAGTTGCTCTCATAAGTTAGGGTATAAGGGATATTTAGAACTAATATGTACATGTTTATCATTAAACATGCACACTGAATTAATACGCATGTAAATTTTATATGGAGAGATCACACGAGCGCGCGCGCGCGCGCGCGCGCGCGCCCACACACACACACACACACACACACACACACACACACACACACACACACACACACATATATATATATATATATATATATATATGCAAAAGCTCGTGTGACGGTTGTCTAAGTGATTCTTAGACTTGAGATCACTAAATTATTTTATATAGAGAATGTTATACTTTGATCTTGTTACATATTATCTTAATCGAAGTAACAAAGAGGCAGACATTTGGTATAACATGAACTATATAAAAGCGTTTAAGTGATCAAGAGATGATTCATCACCTTAGATAAATTAGGAAAAATGTTTCATCTGTTCTCAAATAGTGTCGACTGAGAGATTATTGGCCAATATGGAATGAGATTTGAAAAGAATTTCAGATCTTATTCGAATGATCAATGATTATTTTGTAGAAAACAAACATGATTTAACAAGGCAGATATACTATATGCTTTAATGCTAAATCAGAACATTATTTATGAAAAGATTTTAGTTATATTGATAAATCGGTCACTAAAAGGTTAAATCAAATCACTAATGACTTTTCTAATATTTGGGGGATCATGACACATTACTAAACGATACACCTGATCTTCAAATATAAATTTATTAAATGTTGAGTTGATAACAAATTAAATTGTTTAATTTATTTAATTTAATTTAATAATTTATATTTAGACCAACATATTAAGAACTTAATGAGTCATATACATTAAAAACCATTAGTTAGAAATTAAATTATGATGATTTAATTAAGTATAACTTTAATTAAAATATATTTTAGAAATTAAAAACTAGAATATAATTAATACATGGATTATATTTCTAGACCTAGAAAAATCAAGTAAGGACTTGATTAAATTAATTTCTAAAATTATTTTGAATTAATATGTGAATATTATTCATGGGGCAAATTGATATTTTGCTAATTTATAGGATTTTTTATATTTTCTATAAATAGTAAGTTATGCCTTTTATTTTTGTGGTTATCTGTTAAACATAAACATTATGTAAGTCATAAAATAGAGAGCTAACACTTTAGACACATCAATCCCTCTCTTCTAAATAAGGATTTAAGAGATTTTTTATCAGTAGTTCACGTGGATTACTGTTGAAGATCGGACAATTGAACGACTTGTGGTTTGTGACAATATATCATTTAAGAATATTAGATTTTCAAATAATAAATTCATAAACAATTCTAAATTTATCTAACAAGATTTTAAATTTTTTTAAATAATTTTTTTTTATTATTTTTACTGCATGTATGACATTCGAGAACCCAACAAATATAGCATATGGTATGGGCACCTAGATGCCATGAAATGTATACTTTCGGGAATCTTGGGAGCTCTCTGTCTCCCTTGACTCATCCAAGAATACCATGCATAGGCACTTTGATTCCATCTAAGAATTTAAAACGTATGATTATATAATTGAACACACACATGTAACTAAAATTTTCAACGTGTATTGAAAATAGAATAGATTGTGATCGGTGGTTCGTTAATTACTCTACAAGAGTAAATGAAATTTCGAGGAAGTAGTAATCAATAAGGATAAATTAATTTAAGTAGTTATAAGAGAATAGGGCGGAGTTCGATATCCGATAATAAAGAATGAGAAAAATCTTACTTTAGTTTCTTACCTATATATTTATTCCTCACTCAGAACCTGTAAATTTTATCAATTAAGTTTCCATTTTTTTTATATTTCTAAATTTTGGGTTTTTATTTGTCAATTTATTTTATTTATTTAAGCTCATGGCACATATTTTATTTACTAAAATGATGTCAATTAAAAAAAGATAAAAAAACTAATAATCAGTAACATTTTTGTATGATGTGCAAACTTTCTTCTCTAATACAAATATCATTTAAAGAAAAATTGACGAAAGAAGTTGATGAGCACTTACAATAAGACATGATTGTGAATTTTTATGAAACATTTAGGATTTAATTGATAATATATATAGGTTTAAGAATAAATTGAGATTTTAAAAAAATATATATGAACCTTGATTTTCCCATAGAGTACTGTCCTTTTTTCTTGTTATGAACCGAAAAATAAAAAGCAAAAAGAGTAATGGTGATCTCAACTCACATTGCATCAAATATTTATGGCGATATAGACTATAGTTATTAAACTTGGTATAATCTAGCTTGGTTGATCCACTTGAAAAATTCTTGATTTAGAGTTTAATGCAAGCCATGTTTTAATTTAAATAGAAAAAGACATGATTTTATATAAACCTAAATATTGATTTAATAGGTTGATTCATAAGTAGGTTAATCTGGTCAAATCTAGTTAAAACAAGATTCATGCATGCATTTCTTTAATTCGGAGATCCGGTTAAAAATACATGCATTTCTTTTAGTGGTGCATGGAAAGGAGTGGTACCTTCGAGTTGAAGTATTTTGTTGGGTGGCTATATTTAATAAAAGGCGTGTTGAGTAGAAAATGTATTATTGAGGTTGATGATGCAATGTGTCCCATATGTTGGTTGTTAGAGAAATCCGTAGATCACCTCCTCCTCATTCATTGTAAAAAACATTGAAGCATCTGGGCTAAGTTTATGGATTGGTGGGGTTTTTCTTGGTGTTGTTCGGGAAGCATGCCATCATATATCTTGTTCAAGAAATATTTGGATACAATCTTCTCTCTAACCCTAACCAGGCTATGTGTGTGGATCAAAGCATTGTTTTCTGATTTTTCTTGCTGTGTTCTTGATTTATGACTCTCTGCAGATGATTTATTAAGAGAAGATCTGTCTGGAATGAAATTAAATATAGAATCTGACTCTTCTAATGTGGTTAATTGGACGTATAAATCTTCTATTAGGCCATGGTATTATCGTGAACTTTCCATCCTAGTTGCTCGTTTCTCTTCACATATGGGCTCTGTGTCTTTCTCTCACATATTGCGGGGAGCTAATCACATGGCTGGTGGTCTTGCTAATGATTTGGCATTCAGATAATGTCTCTTAATGTTGCATTCTGTTTGGTTTCCCAGAAAGTGTTGCAGTAGTGGCTGGCTGGATGTGCAATTACAACTCTCTGTGTTGTGCGGGTTATTCATGGTCGGTCGTTGCTGGTTCATTACTCCTTGAAACTCTGCTGGTAAGGATCCCACTTCGTATCACCTTGGTAATTTAGCTTAGAAGAATAGTAGCGTAACTACAACATTTAATATCGTTGCAACGGAATTTTTCTGTTGGTACGAGATTATTATTCTGTCGGTGAAAGTTTTACTGGTTAATTCACTGATAGAATATGTCCATCAGAATAATATTTTTCAGTGATTTTATTATTTACCACTAATTTTGTCAATAAAAAAAATAAAAACCAATGATTTTATGATAGAAAATATGCATAAAAAATTTCACTTTATTTCGTCGATATTTCTCTAGGGAAAATTATCATATAACAAAACAAATATTGTATATATACAATTCCGTCAGTGATTATTTAAAAATATATTTTTAAAAAATCTATTTAACAAAACTAGAAAGTAATATAAATAATATAAATCAACACTCCATACTACTCAGAATTGAATTGCTTGGAAAAAAAAGAAAAAAAATAAACTCAAAAAATTTGCAACAAATAAATAACATAAAAAAAATAAAACAACAACATTGATCTCATATATGAAAAAAAATCCTACAACAACATTCATACAATTATTAAGAATAGAAAATTTTAAAAATATAATAAATAAACAAATATAATGAAAAAAACACAAAAAAAGAAGAAAAAAAATCTTATCTTAATATAGTTGCGAGTAAAGTTAAGAAAAGAAATAAATAATTATATAAAGTATGTTAATTAAAAAAAATCTGAGAAGAGAAAAGAAAAAACAAGAAGAAGACATACCCGATAGTGAAGGAGAGAAGAGAAGGGAAAAAAAAAAGGGATGTTGATGTTTTTAACATAAGGGAAAGAAGAAGAAGAACAGGCACGTCTCTTGTGAAATGAATGATTCTATTTATTGGGGCATTTTACCGATGGTTTTACAGATGGATAATTAAATATTAATATTTTTAACCATTCCATCGCTGATTTTGTCAATAATATTTAATTTAAATTTTTAATTTAATAAAAAAATTTTAAAAATCGCTAAATATCACCGACGACTTTTTAATCCGTCGATGATTCTGTCTGTAATATGTAATTTAAATTTTCAATTTACTCGAAAATTTTTAGAAACCTGCCAAATAACACCGAGAACTTTTCAATCCGTCGGTGATTTCGACTATAAAGAACAACTAACAATGCAATTGAAAAGTGAACAGTTCTTTTGCTATTTGGAAAATACCAACGGAATGTTTCGTTGGTAATTCCCTTTTTAATTGATATGATGAACAGTGTCAAGGAGAAGTGAGTAATTTACCAATAATTTTACCGATATAATTAATTCTGTTGGTATAAATAACATGCCATAATATTTTTTAGCCTTGTTTTAATTCCTTTTATTTTTCATTGTAATTCCCTTATATATATTGAGGAAATATATTCATTAATAAAATTCACTATAATTTACTGATAAAAATATTTGATCGATATTTCTATTTCTATTTATATTTATATTTATTAGTGTGTATCCGCAAAGCAGCATCTTTTACAGATTTGTGTTTCCTCCATTCTTTGCAATTCAATGCTTTTTAAAAAAAAAACCCAGTTTGATAATGAGAAATTAAAAAAAACCCGGGTTGTCCAAAGTAGTGATCATCACACGTAATTTGTTCACGGATGATCGCATTTTGCAGGCCGATATATAAAAATCGGAATGCTGGATAAAAGCTTTGATGATAAAAAATAATATATGCTGTCTTTCAATCTCTGTCCGTTGGTTGATTTATTAATTATGAGCAGACGCAAAGTTACTTGTCACACAAGGGTATTGTAATTATTTTCCGTCGGTGCGATAGAACACTGGTTTACCTGCAGTGATAGTAGCTTCCATTACCAGCAAGTTACTATTACAAATTAATCCTTAATTTATTGCACCATGATTTGTTCGAGGATTCTCGAATATTCCCCTGATCTATTCATGCGGCGGTTGCCCCTTGCCCCTTGTTTATATATATATATATATATATATATATATATATATATATATATATATATATATAAAAGAGTGCGAACCGAAGCCATGAGAAGGCGGCCAAGACCAAAGCATCCCTGAGGCTCAGAGACGAACAGCCGTGAAGCTAAATCTAGCAAGCCCACAGTGTCAAAACAGTTTTTTCCTAGAGTATAAGATAATGATTTAGAGTATAAGATAATATATTCTCATGGCTTCGGTTCGCACTCTTTTATATATATGATCCAAGGCTAGTGGTGGCTCTGTTGTTTTATAATTAATTATGTTATATTAATAGTAGTCAAGAAGCACTACGGAGCCCATGGTAGAGATTGTCAATAAAAGATCAATGATCAAATTAGTGGTGGCTCACGGTTGGAGAGCTTTCACCTCACCCCCGTTGGCCCGCAAGTAAGAGAAGTGTGTGTGTGTGTGGGTGTATGTGTGTTTGTGAGAGAGAGAGAGAGAGAGAGAGAGAGAGAGAGAGAGATGAATATAGAGGCTTTTAATCTATTTTTTATTAACGTTATTAAGAAATGCTGCCGGTCAAGAATAGCCCGTAACATTAATTATCTGTTCCGATGGCCGCATTTTCCTTCCCAGTTTTGTAGCAGCGTAGTATTCGTGTAATATTTGGACCGAAGTGTAACCTCATTTTGCAATGCGACAAGAAGCCCGCGTCTGTCGGCCTTCTAGATACTTTCCAATTGTCCCTCCCACTCGTGACCACTGACAAAAGCCCTGACGTGGAATCCAATTATAACAGAGCTCAGTCTTGGTTTCAAACGTACCTGGAGGTGGTCGGGGCTTCATTACAGTTCATGCAATATTGTCATGGACGGCAAAGAAAACCATGTATAATTAATTTATTGTACATTTAATTTACACGACTGGTGGATTTGCATTGTGGAAGTATCATCTAGTCATGTCTCCACAAGAAAATATAAGCTTCTTATGCAATGATGTGCATGCATTCGAATTATACAGTATTTATTATGTATTTTTTCGATCCTGGTTTTTGTCTTCTTTGGGAAGTCGAAGCATTTCTTTAGAAGAAAAAGTACTATGAAAGAATAAACTAGTATGCACTAGGTGATTTTAGCCCTCAAGAAGTGGACTTTTTTCTAGTGATTCATTCGCTCTAGGATGCACTAGGTGTTGCAACATGCTAAAGTAATTTTTTAACATAAAAAATAATATTAAAACACAAAACCTAGATGAACCAAAAAATAACTCAATTAATATATTAAATTAACCTAGGTTAATCTTGATTAACCGACTAAAAATGCAATCTACATTATAGACTCTATTTAGTTTAATATATATTTTTTAAGAAATTATTTTTACCTAAATATATGTCAAACAATCACTTTCTTTTTTATCGTTGAAATTTAGTGAATTGCTCTCTCTTCTCTCCAACTTAAAGAGTAAAATGCAACAAAAATAAACTTTCATCAAAATTAGAATTACAAAAAAACAGGAACGGTAAAGAAAAAAAGATGATATTGTGAGAACCGAAAAGAATGTTTTCCAAGTTTTTTAGATTATTAATTTTTTCTCCTTGTTTTCAACTTAAGACCTAGGATTTTTAGTTTATTTAGTAATAAGGATTCATATTTGATGTATTTCATTTTATATATCAGACGAAATGTTCAAGAAATAAATAGCATGTTATTGGGCTCATATATAAAAAGGTGTGGTTAAATGTTGGCTTTGTAGAAATATAAAAGCATTTTGGAGGAGATCTCATAGAAAATAATGAGTTTATTCTAAAATTATATATTAAGATATCCTGTTGATTTTTCAAGATATGATTAAGATTATGGGATTGCATTATTTATCTTTAATTCGGATTTTGCTTAATATTACATTTTACCCTTAAAGTACAGTACAATTTTGAATATATATATTCGTTTTAATTAAACTAGAAATTAAGCATAAAGTAAGTTGAAATGGTTTCATTTAATTAAGAGAATGTGTTAGGTAACAATATAAAATTAATTATTTTAACATCTTGCCAAATAACTTCAATTTTTAAATTAATTATTTAACTGTCGTTGGCTTAATTTGTCATTGTGTATGTGTCATTAAACTATTTAATTATTATTTAATCACTCTTATCCTTAAAACGTAATATAGCCTAATTGAATAAGATATTTTATCATAATATATGGTTTTAGGTCCAAAAGTTTCTTGAGGGCGACTATATATTAAATTTGTTTTCAACGTCTAATGATGTCTTTTTAGCAGTGAGCTCTACCAGAAGGTGTCTTAACCTTTGGTGATTTTTATACGTACTTTACACTATCAATTGTATTTTTTTATATATGATTAAATTGAATTAGATAATTTGAACAGGCAAATGATCATGTACGTGCATAATTTATTTGAGTGCTAATGCAGCCATTTTGTGAGAGCCCCCCCGGCCCCTCTCCAATCACATCCAGCTTTTTATTGGCCCCTCTCCTTTCTTGTCGTCCCAACCATTGGCTTATTCATTGCCTTATTTCAACTATAATCATTTAAAAATGTGAAAGACATACGTATTTATTAAGAATTTTTCCCCTCCAATTATTTAATTAGTGGCTGTAATCTGTCAATCGTATATGTTCCTGTCAAATCAATAAAAAAGAACACCCGTGAAGTCATGTATTATCTTCTAGAGTTGGATGGAGAATGTTAATGGTTGTTTTTTTATTTAAATATAATAAAATAATATTTTTTTAATTTTTAAAATTTTATTTTTAATGTTAACACATCAATATGATCAAAAACATTAAAAAATTTAAAATTTAATGAAACTCTAGCAGCACCGCTCCTGAAGCAAACTCTAACCATGATTGCTTTTAAATGTGTGTGGTTGTGATTGTTTTTTAAAGTGTTTTTTATTTAGAAATGTATTAAAATAATTTTTTTTATTTTAAAAAAATTATTTTTAAAATCAGAGCATTAAAATGATCTAAAAACATTAAAAAATATTAATTTAAAACAAAAAAAATAAAAAAATTTTAAAAAATATTACATGGCAGGAGTTTTCTTTTTCTCATGAATAAATGCCCTAAAATCTCTCCTTTTTTTTATGCCTCGGTTGCTTTGGGCCTTTTCGTATCTCTCCCATGCTTACAGAACTTGCACGAATGTGTCTGCCGAACAATATAGCAATGCAGAGTAAATGATTAATCTCTTGTGTTCAGGTGTACCTATAGCTAGCTAGATACGTGCACCATGTGAAGAGATGCAAAGAATCAGAGACTTGCACGCTTGTGACACGAGGGACGGTTTATTTTTTAATATATAGTCTCTGAAAAGAGGAGGAGGGAGTACGTTAGCTGAAAACGTTTTCCTTCTTCTTCTTTTTTTATCCATCGAAAATATGATTTCATTAATACTAAAGAAAGGGTATTAATATATATTCTTACTTCTTTCCATTGAACAAATCTTCTAAAAAATAATAAAGCAATTAAAAAAGAGAATTAAACCTCAATTAATATGCAAGTGGATAAAAAAAATATGCATAACAGATTCCACTTACATATGCAAGTGCAAAAATATTTACCTCTTATGCATTTTAAAAGTACTTTAAAAAAAAATTAATATTTAAATTATTTTTATTTACTTCAAATTAATATTTTTTTAGTCTTTTCAGATCATTTTGATACGATGGTATCAAAAGTAATTTTTTAAAAATAAAAAATATATTATTTTGATGCATTTCTAAGTAAAAAGCACTTTAAAAAGTAATCATAACCATACTTATAAATAGACCTGACTATTTAGAACTACATTTCTAATGATGTTTTAATAGATTTGGAGTTTTTTTGTTTAAAAATATTTTTTATATATTTTTAAATTATTTTAATATGTTGATATCAAAAATAATTTTTTAAAAATAAAAAAATATTTTAAAAATAACCGCTAAACTTTTTTTTTCTCCCATGGTGTAAAAAGGTTTCATAAGAATGTTATAAAACTATAAATATAGGCTGCCAAAAACATTGAAAACGAGATCCACATAATCTCTCTCTCTCAAGATAATGTAGTTTGGTAGATAAATTGAAGTTGAAGACATTAAAAAGCAAATAACTACGCCTATTGGATGGTGGTATAGCCTTTATCGCGGTGGAAAAGGCATGCTAGCCTTATCGCCTATTGGATGACATAAACGTCTACTTGCGTGAAATAATTGAGCAGTTGAAGATTATGAAGCTCATTAACTCCATGCAATGTGGTCATCTAGTAGTTTGTGCTTTCGCTACAACGTAGGGACCAATATTTTAAAAAACCTAGAGAATTACTTACAATTTGTATTAAACTTCAAATATAGTTATTTAAAAAAATATTAACCATAAACAAACATCATTTTTTCTTTCTATTAAAGTATCTATTGTTAATATTAGAAAACACGGTATTTTTAACTGAAGTTATCATTTAAAAATATATTTTATTATTATCAAAGAAAAATAATAAAAAATATTAAAATAGTATGTTTGTATTTTATGTGCGATTGAAAACAAAAAAAATCATAAATATAATAAACCGTGTTCAAAATCTATTTAAAAATTTTAAGAATAAAAAAACGATTTGAATTAGATTCTCATCAATAATTTATTAATAGTATCATTATTTTTATATCAAATACATAATAATTCAAAATAAAATTTTTAATATTCAAATAAAAAATTTATAATAGTACATAAGAACCATGTAAAAACTAGAGAGCAAGTGAATCTAGTAAAAAAAAATTTCTAATTGGAAAAAAAAGGTAAAAAAAAAAAATGGTAAAGGGTCAAGCCCAGCTCTTGCCTCTTTGTAGCAGGATGGGCTCGCTCGAGACTAAAGGTTAGGCCCATATGCTTGACTTTGTTTTATTTTTTTAATTGAAAAAGGTGTTGGCTCATGCCGTGAACAACCATGTGGGAGACGCTATACACTTTGAGCGGTCCCATATCTAGTAACATATACCAAAACATCTAGGTATTTATTGTAGCAATATTTTTTCATACTTAATTTTTGTTTTTAAAATTACATCTTTATACAAAAATTAAATCATAAGGAACCAAAGATTAAAAAAAAACAAAGATATTTAATGTTCACTATGATTTTCATAAACAAAGTCCATTATGATCCTAATAATTTTTTTTTTTTAGTCTTTGTAGGAGGGGGAAGAGAGAATGTGACTATATTCATTGAAAAGAGAGGATTTTGATTAAAAATGTCTATTTTCATGTCAATGAATTCCTTTCAATGAGGAAACTTCAATTGAAATGTTATTTGACATTTATCATGTCTGGAAAAATAGATTTTGCCTCTTTTTTTCTTTATGGTTTAATTCTCTTTTTTTAAATATTGTTTATAGGTTTTTTAATCCTATATTTTTTTAATTATCTTATTTTTTTTATAACAACCTTTTTTTTCTTATTGTTGTGTTGAGTGGTTAAAGCGGACTTTAAATTTTGACAAAAGCGTTGATTCAATTCATGCTTTCAATATTGAGCCAATTTTATTTTTTTCATGGTTTAATTTGTTTTTCTATATATAAGAGAAAAGGGATCCTTTAGTTAAGGAATTGGTTAGGAAATTTATTTTTCCTTACTATAATTGGTTTTTCCTTTATTAATTGGAATCTTAGTGTTTTTTTTAAAAAACAATTCCTACTTAAAACATGTTTATTCAATAAATAATAATATAATTTTAATTGTACCATAAATATGACCGGCCGCTCCTTGCCTCTAATAAAATATTTATCATTAATTACTTTTTTAATGTAGTATTAGTTACTGGATTTGAATTTAATTAATTAAATTGATATGCTCGTTTTTTTATATACTATCTCATTAAAGATGCAGATTTTAAAACAAAATAATTTAGAGGGTGAGAAAAAAGGTTACTTTTACTCAATTAACTTTCATTATTAATTAAAAAACTTAGGACTTAGAAAGAGAATTGTGGTAGAGATTTTATTTTTTTTCTGTTTGAAAAATAATAAAAATATTATAGAAATAAAAAGACACATGTTCTGGCTATTTTTTTTCCTTCGTCATTGATTTCTTTGTTTGATATTATTTTTAGTTGAAAATTTTTTTTCGCTCGATCTAAAAGGTACCGTGGGTCATCCTTTAATTTTTTTTTATTTTTTTTTAATAAAATTCTTGTTACCTGACCTGACCTAGATATAAGAAATTGACATCCCACCACCTCTTCCCTTTAATAGGAGAAGAGTCCCATTTGGACTGGCCATCTCAGGTGACCATACTACAACTGCCACGCACTGTACTTGTTCGAATTTTGTTCGTACTATCGCAAAAACGAAGGCGTATGTACTGCATGACGTTTATCCTCAGCGAGGCTGTATATCGTCTTTTGTTGAGGTGAATTTTATTGAGGCGAGGAGGAGTGGACGACCCGCCAACGTACCCTTAATTAAAACAATCACATCTTAATTAACAGTTGCCATTAAATTAATTTGCATCTTAATTGACACTCATGACTCCCGACAAGTCACGAGTCTTTGCAAGAAGGAAAGAAAGCCAAAATGCTTATTGCACATAATATTTATTTAGGGGTTGCAATAACAAATGCTTACATTGATTGAACGGATAAAGGAAATAACAATTAAAAAGACAAAAAAACCAGCAACTTAACCGGCTTTACAGGGCCAGCCGGCCTCATGTTCATCATCTCTAATTAGTTTCTCCTAAACTAAGCCAGCCACATGGATAGTTCCAAAATTAACTGTACTAATCCTCTATTAGTATTTCTTGTATTTACTTTTCCCTTCCTAAAGTTCATGTACATTTTCGTACTTCTCTTATGGCATATGTTGCATCCACCCCCCCGACCGATCAACCAATCACATGATAGAACAAGCATTGGGATTCTCGTCACTGAATATCTGAGGTGCATGGGGATGATGATGGTCCAGCAGAAAACCGTGGTTTCCTCCCATCCCTGGTTGAATTCCTCCCATCCCTGGTTGATTCACCGCATAGTAACCTTGTTGATTGTAGTTGTACTGATTATCATAATGATTATTGTAACTCTCCACCACATGATTTTGACCGTACACCCCATCAAACCAGAAAGTAGGTGCCGGACCTGGATATCCAGAATACTCCATCTTGCTCACCTCCACCTTAGCACCAGCAGCCTCCTCCTTCTTCCCTCCATCCCCTTCTTTCTTCTTCTCTTCACCTTTCGCTTCCCCCCCTTTCTCTTTCTTCTCGCCGCCACCATCAGCGGGGGCCGCTTTGTTCTCCTTTTTATCCCCACCGTCTCCGCCGCCTGCTTTGTCTTTCTTCTCTTCCTCCTTTTTCGGAGGAACCACCTCCACTGCTCTCCTTAGTTTCTCTTTTAGGTACGGTGCCAAGTCCTTCACGTCCATTGTTCCCTTCACCGTGACCAGATCCTTCGCCGCGTCCACAGTCACGCTGCCTACACCTGTTTTTAATTAGCCACGTCAGCCATCTATTCTTTACTATTTTGCCACCGACTTTGAATATTCAGATTTAATATGTTAGTTAGATCTAATAATCAAATGTATAATTAACTAATTACCTTTGATTTTGGAGATGATTTTCTTTATTTTTGAAATGCAACCTTCACAGTGTAGCCTGATTTTCAAAACGACGGCACTCTGCAACCACCAAGAGTTATTAAAAATTAGTTAAAAAGTACTGACAATAGAAAACAAAAGGATAATCAACGTCTATATTCACGATTAAATCTTAGGAGGCAGTAATTTATTTATTTACCTCTGGAGGTGGTTTTTTCGCTTCTTCCTTCTTCTCCTCCGGTTTCTTTTCGGGTTTCTCATCGGCCTTTTTATCGCCGCCACCAGCAGCGGCACCATCGTCTTTCTTAGGTTGGGGAGAGATAATCTCCACTTTCCTCTTGGTCTTCTCTTCAAGCCTGGCTTTGATTTTTGCTGGGTCCACTTTCCCCGTCACCGTTAATTTGTTGCCGGCACAATCTGTCTTCAAACTTTCCACGCCTGAATAAACCCACAAAAACATCAGTCTTAGCAACCGGAAAATCAAACTCAGATAAATTAATTCTTAGATTGCTAAATGTTAGTTGCTATAAATAAATAAAAATCACCTTCTAAATGTTTAACGGCGTGTCTAATTTTCTTGGCACAGCCTTCACAATGCATGTCCAGCTTGTAAACGGAAATAACTTTGGCCTCATCTTTCTTTTCACCAGCATCAGCGGCGGGCTTCTTCTCGGCTTCAACCTTCGCACCTTCTTTCTGCTCGAAACAACAAATTAAGCCAAATTAAGCAAGGAATAAATTAAAATTGAAGAACGGAAAGTGAGTGAGCTTAGTGGGTTTTAACTAACCTCGGCACCCATCAAGGTTTTTTTTTCTTTTTCACTGGCAACTCGTTGTTGGTTATTGGAATTGTTTTTGAAGATGTAAATTGGAGGCAAACAAGGCGAATATATAGAGAGGAGAAAAGGGGTAGGTTGGTGGAACGTATGCGAAACAGGAGGATGGGTTATGTATATTTATGGATGGTGATGATGGTATTTTGATGAATGATGGATGATGATGGAGACTTTTAGAATGAGGTCAGCACTGGTGGGCGAGGAGAGAGAGAAATGAGTTTTATGGTTTGTGCCGCCTTGGTGGACAAAACAATTGTCTAGAAACGACGGCATTCGTGACAAATCATCTGGCTTTTTACCTGACCATGACGGGTCATTTAAAAACGGACTCGATTGTCATCAGACAGGCGGTGGTGTGAGAGGGAATTGCTGGTTGTTACAGTGCCAGAAAAGTTATGCGTTTGCTGTGGTTGGCACAGTCAAATTTTAAAGGAATGGTTAAATGTTTTTTATTTTGAAAATATATTAAAATAATATATTTTTAATTTTTAAAAAATTATTTTTGATATCAGTATATTTAAATAATCTAAAATTAATTTAAAATTAAAAAATAAATTAAAAAAACACTTCTAAAATATAAAAATAAGAATTGTTGGTTGTTACAGTGCCAGAAAAGTTATGCGTTTGTCGTGATTGATGCTGTTAATTTTAAAAAAGGTGTTTGAGAAGGTAATAGTTGTTTTTTAAAATATTTTTTGTTTGGAAATATGTTAAAATAATATTTTTTTTTTATTTTTTAAAAATTATTTTTGATATTAGCACATCAAAATAATCTAAAAACATAAAAAAAGATAATTTAAAGTAAAGAAAAAAATAAAACAAAAATAAAACTTTTTTAAAATATAAAAATAAAAAAAACCATAAAAGACCCGTTCATAGGAAAGTAAAACCGCATCAATTATAATATAATAATTTTATTTGGTATTTGCTTGCTGTTGTCCTATTTGGGTTTTTTTTCTATTTTCTTGTTGTTTTTTATTTTTAATTTTTCTTGATGTTGAGAATTCCAAGTCACCTTGTTGTGGAATTTGTATTACCTGAGCTGTCTGTTTAATTTTAGTGGATTGGCATCTTATTTAAGTGTGTTGCTCTACATATTCCCACCCCTAATAACAGTCAAATACGAATACTAAGTACAAGTCTTGAAATTCTTCCTTGGTTTAAATAATAATAATTATATGATTAAAAAACTAGTACCAGGTAGGTAATTTTATATCGTCAAACTTTAAAATTTTTCTTTTCTTCAAATAAGTTGGATTTGGTACAAATGTCATGTCCCTCCCTGTTAAAAACTTGACCTTCTCCTAATTATCTTTCCTTCCTGCTCAGGGGAGAGTTCAACCGGTGATTGAACCGGAATTTTAATGTGATGTTTCTATGTGATGATATTAAGAATATTTTTTAAAAAAATATATTATTTTTAATAAAAAAATACTCTAAAAATAATGCTATCAGAAGACTACACGTCTCTTAATCTAAGTGATCAAGTCTAATTTTAATGGGCACGAGATCCAACTGAGTTGTTAAAGTGCAAGCAAAGCTTGGAAAAGGCGTGGAGCTTTTGATTTTTGCCCTAGACCTAGCATGAAGATAGAAATGCATTAAAAAGGGCTCTCGTAGATGACAGTGGCGGCATCAGCATGTTCGAGGCCATGCCGCAAGGCATGCATGATGGCAGTGCTGGCAGCGAGCCTCGAGGCAACAATAATTGTTTGAGGACACAAACTAGAATGCCAAAATTATTATTACATCGACGAGAGAAAGGCGGACACTCTTTCTTATCCAAAGTGGCTTTCAATTTCAAGCCCTTTATGGAGCCACTGTCAAATCTTCAAGGGCATTGCATTTGACTTTGCTAAGGGAAGCTTACAGCATCAATGACGTAATCAATCTACCTTGGGTAGATCGAAATGGTCTCCCACGGTTTTAGACCTTTGATTCCATTGCAAGAAATATACACGGAGGATAAATCCTAGGCCACTGTAGACGAGTCAACATCAATCCTAGTGCAGTGCGATGCCTTCCTCGGACTCTTTTTTAGCTTCGCAACTCGAAACTTGATTGAAATTTTATTTTTTTATTTTTAATAATTTTAGATTGTTTAATATGTTATGTTAAAAATATTTTTTTGAAAAAAAATTAATATATTTTTAAATAAAAAATATATTTTTATTTACATAAAAATGACATTTTCAATTGCACGATGGATATTTAGTACTTTATGCTATCAAATAAAAAACAAGAATGAGGATCTCATGGATTATGAGGAAAAATAAAGAAGGAACGAGGATCTCATGCCCAGATATCAATTTACATGTCGGGGGAAGAAATTTCCAAGAAATATCGTGGGCTGACTAATAAATTCCAAACACCATGCATACAATGCACTTGTGAGTCTTTGAAAATTACACACACACTTGTGTGTTTGAAACGTGCATGTTAGGACTTAAATCATGTTTTAGAACACGGTGCAACTCGTATTTTTTTAAAAAAAAAATTAATTAATTTTTTTATATTTTTAGATCATTTTGATGTGCTGATATTAAAAATAAATTTTTAAAAATAAAAAAATTTCATTTCAATACATTTCCAAATAAAAAACATTTTGAAGCACCATCACTACCATAATCTCAAACAAGCTCTTAAGATATATATATATATATATATATATATATATATGTAGTTTTTAAAAGGCTATCGATTTTGTTTTTCTACTTTCAAAGAATAGAACCTCATTTAAAGATCATACAACCCTTTAGTTGAACATAAATCATATCAAGCAAATTAAAAAGATATTTTGTTGTTTTTTGGTTTTTTTTTCTTTGGTATCTTAGTGAATTTTCTCTAGCTTTTCTCTTATTGAATCTCTCTCGTATCTTTATTTTTGCAAGGAGATATTTATGCTGGAAATTTTGCATGTCTGTAAGGAAAAGTATTTTCATTTTAAATGTTTTGGAATTCCAACTTAATTCCTTTTTTTCCACCTTCTTTGCTCCCACTCCCCCCATCTTCTACGCACCAATCTAAATCATGGCGTGGAGCATACCATTCACCAGCGAGAACGACGCTGCATGTGACCAGATTTACATCGCATTTTCGGGATTTTTTTTCCAATGGGCAGGGCAGGAACTGTCGTGTAACCACTGGGGGGCCCACGAGTCAATAAAAGCCATCATCTTTGTGAGGACCTAACGATGCGGGCCACAAGGCATGAGAGAATGCCAGGCTGCTTGCTACTGTTTCTATCTTTAAACGTGACAATCTTTCAAGAACCTTCCATCAAATTTCTCGAGACTGTTTACTTCTGCGTTGCATCTCTTGCTCCCCTCTTGGACATATTTGAAAGTCCTGCTACAATATTCATACGGTGAGTAGAAAATAAATAATAATTTTTTTTTTGTTTGAGATTAGGTTGGTTGGATTGTTTTTTTTAAGATGAGTTTTGCTGTCACCGGAACCTAATAACATTGGGCTTAACATTAACACTGCATCCAAAACATTTAATAAAATTTCTATTATCTTCATATACTTTTTATATTTTAAAAAAATTATTATTACCTTGCTGCGGACCACAACACAATATATTAGGTCATTAATTATAACAAATCAAGATAATTAATAATTTGCATTGAAAATAAAATTTTCAATTAACGTATTTACATGACTTTGCTTAATATTGGCATTTTTTAGCCTTCATTTATGCCAAGCCGTCTAACAAAAAATATTGAAAATACAAAGACATCGTATATGTGATTATATATGTTGACACTCGCATATAATAAGTTATTCAAGATATATTGTTTTATTGGAATGATATGGTGAGTTTTGGTTTTTTAAAAGACAATTATGGGAGAAAATGTGTTTTTTTTTTTTTTGCCTATAAACAACTAAGACTCTCGTCATCTAATTGATATGAGATAGTAATATTATTATAACTCTCAGGCAAGGAGCTTAGGCAATCATACATGGCTGACATTTTCACATATAACGTTAATGATAATGTGTGTCCATACCTGCACATGGTACACCTCTTGAGAGGTATTGTCGGATCAAACTTT
Source organism: Populus nigra (assembly GCF_951802175.1). Taxonomy (NCBI): domain Eukaryota; kingdom Viridiplantae; phylum Streptophyta; class Magnoliopsida; order Malpighiales; family Salicaceae; genus Populus; species Populus nigra. The sequence continues at coordinate 17,065,722 of NC_084854.1, forward strand.
ATTTTTTTTTAAATTATTTTTTATGAGGTTATCCCAAACCCATAACTTGGACTCTGGGTTTAACGACTTCGTTCGAGTTTTTCATCATTTTCCCAATTGATTTTTTTTCCTCTCAACATCCTTCAACTTCATGTTTATTATGAATTACATTTCATGATATATTTCGATTCATTTTTTATGAATTTATTTACATGTCATGACTTAGATCATAGGATTGACATATTGTTTTTATGTACTTTTTATTCAATTTTTTTAATTTCATCTTTTAACACTAAGTTGATTGAGAATTAAGTTTCATAATTTATTTTGATTTTTTTTATTGAGTTATCCTGATCTCATGGTTAGGGTTGCGAATTTAACAAGTTGACTCAAGTCATTTCTGGGGTTTTTTTTAATTTAATTTTTTTTTTAGTCTCATCCTTCAACATTGAGTTTATTAAAAATTGAGGTTCATAATTTATTTTCAGTTTCTTTTCATAGGGTTATCATGATCTCATAACTTAGTATATAAATTGACAAATTAACTTAGGTTGACCCTAATCAATTTAATATATTGTTGTCTTAATGTTTATTAAAAAACTCTCACCTAAAATATTTATTTCGAGTCAAACTATATTTTTTACTCGTTATCCAAATTACTTTTTAACCAGCCAAAACGATCGAGTCGTATCAAATGAATTTCCATGTGGTTTAATTTCTTTTCTATTAGAAAAAAAATTAAAAACATCAAAATATTTTTTATGCGTAAAAATGACCCGACCCATGAACTAATTATCTGGTGTATTCTAAACTTTCTCCATTCATACCAAGTTTTTTATAATTTTCTTCATGTTCCTGGAACCTTTTGTTCTACCACTATTTTCTGTCCTTTTTTATATATAAAAAAAGCTGTTTTCAAAATTATGAAAAGATGAAGAAAATACCAAATGGGCCCATTAGCATATGTGATGTAGGATTGGAGGCCTGCTCCTCAGGATGCAGCCAGTCCATGACAATCTCGATAACTCCAGCCCATCAACTATTCTAAGTTACTTAGCCTATTCCTTTAAGGACCGGCCCATTTAAAAAGAAAAAGAAAAAGAAAAACACTATCTTCTTCCCCTCCAGGCTGCAGCAAAGTAAAACTTTTTTTTTATCATGAAATATTTGCTCCATCATACCTTTAATTTCTATTACTTATTTAGCGCTGGTTCATAATTATAACACTATCAAATGCATTTGTTTTATAAACCCGTGGCAACGCGCGGGCATGTCATCTCGTGTTTTTTTAATTTGAAGTTAGGTTGGTTTGATTTTTTTAAAAGATGGGCCCTGCTGCCACTAGAACCCAATAACTTTAGGCCTACATTAACATTAGATCCAAGACGTTTAATAAATTTTTTATACTCTTCATATTTTTTTATATTTTTAAAAAATTATTATTGATCTGCTACTGATCACGACACAATATGCTAGTCATTAATTATAACAAATCATGATAATTGGTAATTTGCACTGAAAATAAATTTTTCAGTTAACGTATTTACATGACTTGTTTAATAATGGTATTTTTTAGCCTTCATTTATGCCAAGCCGCGTAACAAACAATCTTGAAAATACAAAGACCTCATATATGTGATTATATATGTTCACACTCGCATGTGATAATTTATTCAAAATATATTGTTTTATTGGAATTACATTGTGAGTTTTGTTTTATTAAAAAACACTTATTTGAGAAAAATGTCTTTTATGTTTATAAACAACTAAGATTCTCGTCGTCTAATCGATATGAGATAGTGATATTATTATAACTCTCAGGTAAGGAGCTTCGGTAATCACACATGGTTGATGTTTTCACATTTAACGTTAATGATAATGTGTGTCCATACCTAATAAGTGCACTCATAACTTGGATTCTGGGTTTAATGAGTTCGCTCGAGTTTTTCTTCATTTTCCCAATTGACTTTTTTTCTCTCTCAACATCCTTCAACTTCATATTTATTAGGAATTACATTTCATGATATATTCGGTCTATTTTTTATGAATTTATTTACATGTCATGACTTGGATCACAACATTAGCAGATTATTTTTTATGTACCTTTTATTCAATTTTCTCAATTTCATCTTTGAACATAAGTTGATTGCGAATTTAGTAGGTTGACTCAAGTTATTTTCGGGGTCTTTTTTTAATTGAATTTTTTTTCAGCCTCATCCTTCAACTTTGAGTTTATTAAAAATTGAGCTTCACAATTTATTTTCAGTTTCTTTCCATTGGGTTATCTTGAACTCATGACTTAATATACAAATTAACAAATTAACTTAAGTTGACCCAAATCAATTTAATATATTGTTGTCTTAGTATTTATTAAAAAACTCATTAAAATATTTATTTTGAGTCAAACTATGTTTTTACTGGTTATCCGGATTACTTTTTAACTAGTTATAGTGATCGAGTCGTATCAAATCAATTTTCACATGATTTAATTTTTTTTATTAAAAAAAAATTAACATAAAAATATTTTTTATACGTTAAAAATGACCCGACCCATGAACTAATTATCTGGTGTATTCTAAACTTTCTCCATTCATACCAAGTTTTTTATAATTTTCTTCATGTCCCTGGAACCTTTTGTTCTCCAACTATTTTCTGTCTTTTTTTATATATAAAAAAAGCTGTTTTCAAAATTATGAAAAGATGAAGAAAATATCAAATGGGCCCATGAGCATATGTGATGTAGGATTGGAGGCCTGCTCCTCAGGATGCAGCCAGTCCATGACAATCTCGATAACTCCAGCCCATCAACTATTCTAAGTTACTTAGCCTATTCCTTTAAGGACCGGCCCATTTAAAAAGAAAAAGAAAAAGAAAAACACTATCTTCTTCCCCTCCAGGCTCCGGCAAAGTAAAACAAGCAGAGTAGAGTGGCCAAGCAAAGTGTTCCCTTCCCTTCCCTTGTTTTCGCCATGCCTCCATTTCCATCTTCTCTTCATATATTCCACCCAAGCCTGAACCATTACCTAAAACCCAACTTCTTTTCTCTCAGTTACTTCTCTATTTCAGCCCCTAAATTTCCTCTCTCCAGCCAGTTGATTCCGTTTAACCCTAGAACTATCTCTTCTGTAGCAACTGCACTTTCCCCATCGGAAAATGGCAGTGGCGGCGGAGGAGAAAGGTCGGCCGCGCTGGCTGGTCCGCCGGTACTCGAAAATTCAGTGCAGAAAATTGACGTCAATCCTCCTAAAGGTACCAGAGATTTCCCTCCAGAAGAAATGCGCCTCCGCAGCTGGCTCTTTCACAATTTCAGAGAGGTCAGACCTCTGTCTATATTATAAATAAAACATATCTATCTCCATGTAATACTTTCTAATTTAACGTGCTTTTGTTGGTTTTTAGGTGTCGCGACTGTTTGGGTTCGAGGAGGTTGATTATCCGGTGTTAGAATCGGAGGCACTGTTTATAAGGAAAGCTGGAGAGGAAATCAGAGACCAGGTGTGTGTGTGTTTGTATTTCGTTTCTTTTTAACAATTGTGTTGTTTAATATACTGCAACTTAACTTAAAGAAGCTATCAAGTGCTTAATTAAGTGGCAGGTTCTGGTATTTTAAATTGTAGTACTTGGCGTAATGATAATGCTGTCAAATTTTGTTCCAAAGTTATTAACTTTTATTAAATTTATGGATTCCTTGTCAAATGCAATCAATAAATGTTTTCATCGTTAGGCATTAACTTAATTTGGAAATGGGGGTAGGGGTTCTTGAAGCGCATCTAATGCAATACAGTGGACTGGCCAAAAAAGAAGATCATTAATGATGAATATGTACAGATTTCAATCCTGTCATTCTTGCACTACATTGCCTTTTTTTTTGAGTGCTTAACTGTGGGTCTTCTAGAGTTTCTCTTTGTGCCAAAATTAAAACTCACAAGTCTCTCAGCAGGAATATGCCATACATTTTTTGTGGTGGCATATGTTTATTTTCTGGTGTGGGATTGTTCTTTCTTATTTGACAACGAGTAATGCAACTCCACCTGAAACATCTTGCAACGGTTTTATATTTAAATCCCATCACTTTTTTTTCACTTTCTTTGTGCAGTTATATTGTTTTGAAGATCGTGGAAATCGTCGTGTTGCTCTAAGGCCCGAGCTTACTCCCTCTTTGGCAAGGCTAGTAATACAGAAAGGGTACTTGAAATTTCTGATGCAGCAGAGTCCTGCTGTTTTTGCATTTGAATAGCGCATATCCCTTTTTATGCGTTTCTTTATCCCAATTTGATTGTCCTTGACAAAAACCTGCAGGTTCATTTATTTATTTTCTTATGATTTTGTATCCAGGTACGGATGCAGATTTGATCTCCATGTTTTTTTTGGTCCAGAAAATCGCTATCCCTCCCATTGAAATGGTTTGCCATTGGACAATGCTGGCGATATGAGAGAATGACTAGAGGGCGGCGTCGTGAGCACTATCAATGGAATATGGATATCATTGGCGTCCCTGAAGTCACAGTAAGTGCTTCTGAATTAGCTTTACATCCAAAGAGTGTTTCCAGAATTTAGAGTTTTTGTAGTTCTGAATCCTTTCCTCCCCCCCTCTATCTCAAACAAATGTATACATGTTTAAGCACATAGACACATGGTTTTGAAACATCCTCATCTATTATTGTTGAGACACAGCTTTTATAAAGCTTTCAAAAGATGGATGACACGAGGTATAAGCTTTATAGTCTGCTGTATCTTTAGTGATAAGGTTTACTTCAAACAGTTGTTTTCAATTAGTCTTCAAGTCAAGTTAATTTTGTGCTCAATTGTTCTATTTTTATCTGTGTATCGTGTAGGCTGAAGCAGAGCTTATTTCCTCCATTGTTACATTTTTTAAGCAAATTGGAATCTCAGCATCAGATGTGGGATTCAAGGTTAATAGTCGAAAGGTAGTTACTCATTATTACTTTTTTTGGGTGAACATGGACTACCACTGGAGTTCTTTTGTGATTAACAAATGATACAGTAATTTTGTGCTTTATGAATTGCACTTATTGAGTGCTTTTAATTCTGCAAGTGTTCATTAGTTGAGATCTTCACTTTCTGCTCTAGGAATTATTCTTATCGAGTGCTTTTAATCCAATAATTCTGCGCATTTCTTTCATTAATTGATTTTTTTTGCTGGCTGCTTTAGGAATTGTTCTGAAAGTTATGACTGATTCATTCAACTGCATGGAAGGACACATGCATCAGTGTGTTTAATGGTGTTATTAATCCGTGAATTAGACAAATTCAGAGTCTGTTAATCCTTGATACTAAATGAGAAAATATCTAGAGACATAATAAGCAACTAATGATATTGCTTAATGACAATGACAGTTTGTCCTTTTGTTGTTAATTTAGACAGAAAGTCATTGTATGCCACATTCATTCCAGCAACTCGGGGAGTATATAATTAATCATTACATTGTGCATATCTTGAAAGGAATAATTTTTTCATGATGCTTCAATGTGATTGTTTATCCTGCATAACAGGTATATGAATGTCATTATTTGACTTCCAATATCATTATCTGCATGCAATTTGTAGCACCATTGTTAATATTTTGAGAGTTTTCTTCATTGCAGGTTTTGCAGGAAATATTAAGATCCTATTCCTTATCAGAAAATTTGTTTGCCAAGGTCTGCGTTATCATAGACAAGGTTGGTTACCTTCTTTTCTTTTTGCTTGGATTTATATGCATAAAGGTTGATTGCTTGAGGTTTCATATTATGTGGTGTGATTTATCCCCTTTCACTGCATTGTTAGTCATCATGGCTGATATATTGTCATAATTTGAACTCGTAGCAGTCATTGATTGCATTTTACAAATTAAATTTGTATTGGTTTTGAATATTGATGCCTTTATGCAGTTAGATGTGCACTTTTTCAATGTGATGCATCAGTTTTTCTCCTATTGGACCATGTTAATGGTTCTGATAATATTGATACAGATCGAGAAGATTCCAATTGATGAAATTAAGAAAGAATTGAACTCTGTTGGGATGCCGCAAGAGGGTGTTAACAAGCTACTTGAAGTCCTTTCCATAAAGTCATTGTCCGAGTTGGAAGGTCAGTTTCAACATGTTGCTGGAGAAGCTACTCTTTATTTAGGTTTTTTGCTAAACATTCTTAGGTTATCCTCTGGCATATGGTAACTGTTGAATGCTTAACTAGGACAAATGATAACCAAAAATATTTTCTTAAGGATGTTGATGAAAATTCCTAATTATAGCCTTAAACACCCTGTAAAAAAATGGTAAAAACAGAAGCCAGATACAAAAAGTCATTGTTTTTAGAGTTCAGATATGATAAGGATGCTGGGATACTTTGCACCATTCATCATATCCTCTTTATTTAGATCTTTGTCCCATGGTTTGCTTTTTTCCTTAAAATTTCCCTGGAAATATAGATTCAAAGATTTCACAATAATTATTTTCAAGGGGCAGAAAGTGGCTGCAAGACATGGTGTGCCCAAGTAGCATGTTAGGCTGCACTGTATTGCTTTTTAAACAATGTTAAATGAAAATCATATGTATCTTTTAGATTTACTAGTTGAAAAGTTTATTCTGAATTGGTTGATGTTTAGTTCTTGAGACTGAAGTGATCTCTCAAGATAAATTCAGGTAATGAATCTTTCTTAGCTTCTGATTATGTACTTTAATTATTGTGGGAGTATAGAGATACTTGGAGGTGCAGGGGAAGCAATTGCAGATCTTAAACAGCTGTTCTCACTTGCTGAAAAGTTTGGTTATTCTGAGTGGATTCAGTTTGATGCATCAGTGGTCCGTGGCCTTGCCTACTACACTGGAATTGTGTTCGAGGTTAGAATTGTGATATCTTTCCCTTTTTGGCTTTACAATATATGGTAGCAGACCAAGACTTGCATGGTATAAAAAAATTTAATGAGCTGCAATTGATGAAACACTGCATACTATACAAGTTAATGTGTCCTGCTCATCCTATATCCAATGAAAACTTAGTAAATCCCATATCTTTGGAAAATGACAATGTGGCCAATAGAGTCTTGGCAACATGCCAAAAAACTTTGCACAGATATTCAATGATTGATACTGTTCCTTTTAGTGGATACTGGGCAACTTGACCACAAAGTATACCCATTTTTCCATGTTGTTTTACACAGATATCTAAAATGAAAAGTTCTTTTCTTAGGGTTTTGATAGAGCAGGAAAGTTGAGAGCCATTTGTGGTGGTGGGCGATATGATCGGTTACTCTCTACTTTTGGTGGTGATGACCTTCCAGCTTGTGGCTTTGGCTTTGGGGATGCTGTAATAATTGAAGTAAGTTGGTAGTTCTGTCCCCTTTTTTTGGCCATGTTAAGAATATTGATGAAATGAATTAGGCCTTGTTAAATTCTATATAGCTTCATGTGTTTAATTTAAGCATGATGTGCTTCCCATCATCCAAAAATTTTTTACCTAACCAAAGATTTCTATTTTTGGGATAAACCAGTAACTCGTAAAATAGCTTCTACCATGGTCAGTTGGCTTTATCTGTATTTGTAAGCTAATGTCCAAGGATTTATGGAGAACTGAAAGGATGTTTTCATCTTCTGTATGCATGAAACTGCTTAGATTTCTTTGTTTGTTATGGAATCAAGTAAATGAACTTGTACTTTTAATTGTGGGACCACCTAAAAGTTATATGATCTATTTGTATCTTTGTTCTTAGGGCTATCTAGAGAGGAAACAAAATAACAACCATCAGAACCTCTAATGAATGTTCACTTACCAAGGTTCTCGAAACATGGCCATGTGAAATTCATTCCTCAGTTTATCCATCAGTTCCCACTTTCCTTCATGATAGTTTAAACTTGACTAGTATGCAATCATTATGATTTATGAAGAAATGAACTCTTTCTTTCTTCTTCTTTTTCAAATGATGTGTCATTTTATTTTATATCATTTTATATGTCCTTTTGTTTTGTATCGTTGATTGTTTTCCTTGCTTTTATTTATTCTAGCAATGCTTACACAAGTATCTACTTTTTTTGGATGGTGATGGTTCACAGCTACTCAAGGAGAAGGGTATCTTACCAGAATTGATCCCCCAAGTAGAGAACATTGTGTGCGCTCTTGATCATGATCTCCAAGGAGCAGCTGCCACAGTTGCTACCATGCTCAGAGAGAAAGGCCAAAGCGTTGATTTAGTCTTGGAAAGCAAACCTCTTAAATGGTATCAAATTCTATTTCTTAGGGGATATCTCTTCTAGCTTTCTATGTGTTATTTGGTAATAGATTCTATTGATTTTCAGGGTTTTCAAGCGGGCAGCACGGATAAATGCACAAAGGCTTATATTGGTGGGGAATACAGAATGGAAAAAGGGTATGGTTAGTGTAAAAATCCTCTCTTCTGGGGAACAATCTGAGATTAAAATCGATGAGCTAGAGTGACAAAAAGAAGAATGGGTTTTTTGATGGTTTCTATTTACTATTTATATGATTTTTTTCCTTTTACCAACTTGTTTACTTGTCTAGGTTTTTTAGGTATAGTTTGATAAAAAATTCTTCGCTTCACATCTTCATAAAACTATTTTCTTGCTGGTCACTGTCATTTTCCCTTTGGAACATTATAATGACATGTGGATTCTGTAGTTTTTAATCTGCCTTGCATGCCTCTACACCAGTACGCAGATTAGTTATCTTGTTCTGGCTGACAAAGTTGTATCCATGCATCAATCAGATTAGAATATATCTTCCCCTTTTTGACTGACAGGAAAAAAGGGGAATGCAAGTACTTTTGAGTTGATAATGTTTATAAACACAAATAAAACAGATGAAAGGTCTCTCTACTTGAGCAGCATGAGGGTTACTGGGATTATCACGCTAAACAAGTGCATTCCACTGCATTACCGTGCACGCGCGCACATACACTTTCTTTTACTGCATTACCCTGAACTTGGACGCTTCCTTTTACTTTGTTACAACTGATCTAGTGGCAACTAAATTTATGTACATTGATGGTGCCTATTCAGCCATGGTGCTGAAAGGCCTATTCTACATGTATGTATCTCTGGTTGTGGCCTGCTGTCTTCAAGCTCTAATTTGTTACGAATGTCCCCACATACCAAATCCCATTATGAAGAAAGCTCCTGCTTGAAGTAATAGATATATGAAGAAATGATCTTTCCCAAAATGTGGTCGTAGATTGCATAGTACATTATAAACATCCCCATTATCAGCTCAAAGACACGAATCCTGTGTAGCATGAAAAGATGAAACGGAAATGTGAAATTCATTTGACATTAGGTAGTTGTAGTTCATGTTCCATTAGGTAGTTGTAGTTCATGTTCCGTACTTTCTAATTTAGCAATTCTATTTGTCACCTGTTTGCTGAAATGAGTTTTGAAGCGTAATGAAATAAACAGTTTGCTTTGTCTAACGCGTTGTTCCGTATTTGCTGTTCTATCTACATGGTTGGGGTTTATTGTAATGCTTTGGTCTATGGTGATATGCTGGTTTTGGTGAAGTGTTTAATGAATACCTTTTTCTGTGCTCCATGAAAAAAAAAACAAGGACCAAGTAAAATTACCTGTTTCCTATGCTAGATCGAACTTGCTTGGATGCTTTAAAAGTGTTCTTTTGCCTCACGGTGTTCCCAAGCTTCTCAGTCACAACCCATTCATGGACACAGATTGCTTATAGGAGTCCTATAATTGCTGCTTTAGTTCGACGTAGGGACATTACATTTTCAAACAGGATCCAGAAGACGAGCAGATGAAGTGACCTGCTCCATTGTAGAGATTGTAGCTGTAGACTACCCGTCAATGTCAATAAAAAGAAGAAGAAAAATGAAGGTGAAAACTTTTGATTGCTGTAATTAGGTTACCTTGGAGTGCAGGCTGCGTTTAGAATGGTAATGGTGGCTGGAATGTAAATAGCTATAGGCATTGTGAGTTTTATTTCTGGAACCAAGACACTTGCAGGTATAACCACGCAGTAAAAGAAGTGACTCAGTGTGCTACTATCTTCCTCACAAAGAAGAAAGCATAGATGCCATGAATTCTCTTGAAGATTGACACCCTCTTGCGTGGAACAAAATATTATGGAAATTTCTCTTGGAAAGAATAATTCATTGTAATTAACCCCGCAGGAGGATTAGGGTGGGACGTTTAACCTCACTACACATAGGATTATCTCTTTGGTCATCTTCCGGAACAGATTAGCCGGGGTTGCTGGTAACGATATGCCCTCAGTGTACTAGGAAGTTCATTTCTCACCTGCAAAGGTAAAACAGAAAATGGAAGATCGGGTTGGCAGTTTTCAGTTCCTTGAAACTTGAGAATCTCGAATACAATTACTGTAGTTATCTCTGCGATAGAGACCTCACTGTCAAGTTCCCCACAAAGACAAATTTCCAGCCCTTAATTAAGGCTAGCCCTGACTGCTAGGTCATGTCTTCCACTGTGGTTCGATATTTCCATCCACCTGCATCATTTATGGCCTGGATCGCCGTGAACCAGTTAATAATTTTTTTTTTTGTTTTCTTGAACTTTACCTTTATCTTATCAATATAAACACTATGTTTATTATCATTACTGTTATTATTTATGATATTATTATTAATATTTTTATTATCAAAATAAAAATCATAAATTGATGGAGGATACTAATAATCCACATTTATCTCATAAAAAATAAGATGATTAAAATCTTCACAATACTAATATTAAATATAAAGCTGCCTTTTCTATTCATGTGTCTTAAACAAGTTTTCAAAACTAGCTATGGATTTATGATTATTTTTTGCATTAAAATTTCAAAACCAACTAAACATGTCGTTAATAAGAGAATAATTTTTAAAAAGATTTAAAATTTCAATATCATAATTTGAGAGGTTAAGATTGAGATAGAGTGTATTTTAACGCATAATTGCATAAAATAATATTTAATTATAATTACAATATATTTTTATTCTTCAAATCAATAAAGCTCGATTAACTACTATACTAAAAAAGCTGGGATTCCTCACCTTCTTCATTATTTATATAAATAGTAAATGAAAGTGAAATCTTTCATTTTTTTTTCTTTTGAATGAATGTATTTTAGCATTTTCTTTTAATTTTATACTTTAATAATATTTTTTATTTTGAATTGGTTGTCATAATTTGTTTCGCTTTGTTTTATATGAAATTATCATAATCTCAAACAAAAGTCCAGATATTTGGTTTGGTTAGTACTGAATTTTATAAGTATTTATTTTTGTTATTATATTATTAAATAAAAAATAGTTTAAAAAATAAAATTTTTAAACCTAGTGGAGTCCATAATTCAGGTTTCACGTCTGGCAAGTTAAGTTACAAAGCTTGAATCGATTTAATATATTTTGATCTTAATATTAAAGAAAAAGATGTCATCCTAATTTTTCTTAAAAAATAAACCCCACTTTAACTGATCATCCAATTTGTCTTTGGACCCACCAAGGTTACTGGATCATATAGGAGCATCTCTCATGCATGTTAGTTTTAAACATGGGTTAATATATTGTTTGATAATAAAATCAGTATTAATTTTTATGCATGGACCCTACCATTATTTGCGTTGAAAACTCTGTATTGTTGAAGCAGAAATTGCATGCTATTCATTGCGTTCCTGTAACACAGCCTCTCTCCAACACAATAAAGAGTGAATTAATTCACTCTTCACTGCTGTTTACGAAGTGAACAGTAGAGAGTATTTTTACTATTCATGTAAATAGTGGAAACATTCTTTATTGTTCCGGCTAGACCAATTCCATTTCAAAGTTAAATGCATTTAAATTGTGTTGATTGATGATCCTTTTTCATTAGCTTCTTCACTAACGTTCATCGTTCACCCAGTGGAAAATTATTTCTTTCTCGTCTTGGCTTTTTATTTTCTAATTCTATTTTCATTAATAAAATTTGACAGAGATTGTTTTAAAACAAAATAATACTTCAATTCTTTAGAAAACTAAAGTCAGAAAAGAAAAATTAGAAAGCTTTGCTTAAATATAATATTTCTATATCCAAAAAAAAAAAATAGTTTTTAAGTTTTTCAAACTTATAATGAGTTTGAAAAAACATATTTTAGCAGTTTTATATAGTTTTCCTTCCAGGTTCCTATTGTTTTCTAAATTAAAAAAAACATGGATAATAAATTCTTTTGTTTTTTATAAGAGCACTTTTTTACCAAATAAAATATTAGTTTTCTTACATTTTCATATTTAATTAGCGCAGAATTTTATTTTTATCATGAATCTATTTTTTGAGCTAACAATATGATTTCTTATAATAATCTTTAACTTGAATAAAACAAAACAAAATAAAAATTCTATTCAATTTCTTATTGTAAAAGGAAAAACTAAAACTAAAAAAGGAAAAAAAATCTATTAATGAACAAACCCTTGATTTCTAGACCATCCCATTGAAGGTTTGAATCACGGTTTAGATAAGTTAATTAACATAATATCATTCTATTTTTAAAAAATTAAAATAACATTGTTTTATATTTTTCTTTTAAAAAATCAAATCAAATATTAATTTAGTTATGAATTAACTTTCCGAGCCAACCGTACTAATCGGAGTGAAGTCGGCGTTAGTTATTTGGCTTACATCAGATCAGGATCGAGTGGCGGGTCAGCTGGCTCTCAAGTGGGGCCACAGAGTGAATTTGAAAAACTGTGCTATATATTTAAATTTAACCAAATAATATTGGCAGGTATAATAGTTTCCATCGTTGAATTGTCATCTCTTTACCACACCAGATTTTGACGACGAAATTGTGGCATACAAGACAAGACTAGACTTGTGAACAGCAGAGCTCCATTCCACGGGCACCTTCTTCTTTCTTTTTTTTTTACCTTCGGGTTTCTAGAGTGTTTATTAATAGTAAAGTATTTTCTATTTAAAAATATATCAAAATAATATTTTTTTATTTTATTTTTGATACCAGTACATTGAAATAATTCAAAAATATTTAAATAATTAATTTAAAATAAGTTAAAACCCAATGCTTCAACACCCATCACTATAGTTAGCTGCAATTGATGCTAGCATGGGATGCAAACATTAAGGTGGATCCCATCTCCAACATTACAAGGTTTAAAAAAAAAGGTCCAAGGAGAACTCTTGATTCACATTCCAAGCCTAGATTTCCTCATTTGGATCTTGCTAGGGAGTGCGGTTCAAATAAAAATCAGGTAAAATTCATGTTTTTTGTTTAAAAATAATTATTTTTAATGTTTTTAGAGTATTTTAATATTTTAATATTAAAAATAATTTTTTTAAAATAAAAAAAATATTTTTAAATAAAAAATATTTTAAAAATCAATCCCTACCCTACTCTCATCAATTTATTATATAAAAAAATTGAATTAAAATCCTCGTGTCCTACTTTCAATTATGGTTTCTCGAGGGGGTGAAAAAAGAAAGGCACCAACTTTGAAAAGGAGGAGTGCCCTTTTGTACTTTACTCTTTTCGTGAAGCTGAAGCTTCCTACTAGACGATCGAATTGCTTGAATGGGATCATGATCTTCTTCTGTCTTTACATGAACAATTCATAATCAATACTTGAGATCCAAAACTAAACACCCTTTTCCTTTCCTTTTCTTCTTTATTTGTTGCGTTCTTGAAAAATATAGAGTACATTTTAAAATTATTTTTTTTAAAAAAATTTGATTTATTTTTAAATTTATCTTACTTTAAATTTATTTTTTTAGCATAGTTTTGATGTGCTAATATAAAAATAAATTTTTTTAAAATAAAAAAATACTATCTTGATAAATTTCTTAGTGAAAAATATTTTGAAAAACAAACGCTACTACACTTTCAAACACAGACTAAGCAGTGTACAAAAATCATCTCAGCTTAAAAGGTTAAGCTGTTAGGTTAGGTTTCAAGATATGATTTATATTATTTTCTAACACATCCTCTTCCTTAATTGAAAGTTATTTGGGCTTAAAACTTGCATATGCCTACATTATTTTATATTTAATTTTTATTAAATAAATAAAAATGATAAGATTCAAACTCGTGATCATTTAATCATCAAAACTTTAATACCATATTAAAAAATTATCTTAATCTTATAATTTAAATTATTATATAAAATTATGAAATATAATTTATATTATTTTGAAGAAATTATCTATCCAAAACTTTCACTTCGTACCATGGTCGATCATGTTCCCACTTTGATGCCTTCACCATGCCTTCAGCAACGATTAAAAAAGAAGAGAAACTCTGGTCTGGTCATGTGATGTGAATGGACTTGGTCAACACTACACTTTTTTTTTTTTTAAGTGGTTGTTTGGGCATTAGGCAAGGGCTGCGTATATAGAATATATAATATAATGTATTCCACTCCTCCAGCTAGACCACACTGGGTCCCTCCCTCCCTCCACTCATGCACTGGTAAAGCAAAGTGATGAATATATTATTAATTAATTGTAGCAGTGGCAAAAGTTTTGGTGCAGAACATGTGATTAGGCGAATGCCGGAAGTCCAATCCCTACCTAGATGGTTTTTGATTCGAGCAACATCTTTTTTCCAGTGAAGGTGCCAGCAGGGCAGCATCCATGAAATTTAAGAGATGGAGGTGAAGTTGCCTGCCGGCGGCCATCGGTTTTTCAATGAAGGTGCCACTATCCACGGATCTGGCACGGCTGACTCTACATTGCAGAGAACTAGTAGTTCTGATGATCCATGCCATGCGGATAACCATCTATAATTATTTGTTGGTGGGTATTTAAGAGTATGCTGGTTATTATTTTTTAAAATATTTTTTATTTAAAAATAATACTTTTATATTTTTTAATAATTAATATCAGTAAATCAAAATAATTTAAATATATATATAAAAATTTTGATCAATTTCTATTTCGGCCGCAATACTAGACATACCCTAAATCAAATTAATCCTTCTTTTTTTCACAACCAGCAAATCAATAATGCCTTCTAATTACACTATATAGATTAGTGAGCTGATCATGTCAATTTTTTTTTACCATATGTTTATTTGATGCCATATTTCCTGACGAGCTAAATTTGGAGATCCAGCCAGAGACTATGGATGTGCTGCTGAAGTTTGAACCCAAATGTGTATACAGGAGACTCGGAAGTCAATAGTATTTGACTAGCAAGCCATGAGGGGGATAAGTGGTTGGTTGCTGAACAAAATTAGTTGGATTTTACTCATATTTTATTGGCCCTAATTAATATCCTAACACCTACATATTTTAAGACTCACCGGTCAGAAAACAAATCGCACATTTTAATTTTCCCTCCCTCCCTTGAAAAGAAAAAGAAAAAAGAAAAAAGAAAAAAGAAAAAGAAAAAGAAAAAAACCCCTCAAGATTTCCCCGTCTACTCTTTAAATAAAAAACCATCCCTGCCTTGCCTTCCGCCCTCCTATCTCTCCAAGATCAAATCCAAACAACACACGTCTCTCTTCTGTTGCTTTATCATCAACCTAACCCAAACCGCCACTCCTCTTCTCTTGTATAACTGACCGTTCTCATCACTCTCTCTTTTCCTTTTCGTTTATTAATTTGGTATAATTTCCCATCTATTATATCTTAATGGTCGCTGGTGGGGCCCACCTGGAAGATGGAGACAGGCACCCTTCGTCGGCCTCTAGAAGAGGAGGAGGAGGAGGAGGAGGAGCCACCACGGGCTCCTGGGTGTCGGGCCAATCGGTGTCAACTAGCGGCAGCGTGGGGTCTCCATCCAGCAGGAGCGAGCATGCCATGGCCACTCCCGCTAGTGACAGCACTTTCTTAAGGTTGAACCATCTCGACATTCACGCCGATGATGCCGCCACTCAAGATGCCGCCGCGTCAGTCTCCTCCTCCTCCTCCTTATTACTATTAATTCTGTTTGATTAATCATGCTGATGTTTCATTCATTCATGGAGATATAAATTCACGAGAGGGGTTTTTCGCTTGAGGGTTCATGTATCCTGTTGGAATTCTTATTATGTGAGATGTTGTGAATTTGGTATCTGTTGTTGCTATTGTATGCCATTGCATAATTAATTTTGTGCCTCAATTTAGGATAGTCTCGAATCGTGATGTGAATTTGAGTTGGTAGCTAGCTAGCTAGCTAACATGCTTGGATGTTTTTTAATCGTCCATCATTGAGTTTATTGAAGCTCGTGTGTGCATGAACAGTAATAAGAAGAAAAAGAGAGGTCAACGGGCTGTTGGAGCTGATAAGAGTGGTAGAGGACTTCGTCAATTTAGCATCAAAGGTATTTCATTCATCTCTTTTCCCATCTTGAGAAATCATTTGCAAAGTAGTACTTGTCTACTCTTGTTTTCCTAGCGATACACGAGTTTTCTCTACCTGACTGACTTCATGGTTCTACACTGTTTCACTTGTGTCCAGTTTGTGAAAAGGTGGAATCCAAAGGAACAACTACTTACAACGAGGTCTGTTTCTTTTCTTTTTGCTTATTCTTATATATAGATGACCTACTTGTAGCACTGTTAATTCCCTTACATCAAGCTGTGAAAATGTTTCACATGGTGTTGGCGATTGTTCTTCTTATAGTATTGCGAGAAATGATTAGCATGCATATGCTGCCCGGTTCCCAGTAGATCAGAAGTAGGTTGTTCTTAGCATATAAAATGGGATGAGAACTTCATCATTCTTAACTATTGTTACTGAATGCCTGATTTATTTATATAAAAGCGACCATCCAGAGGTTAATCTTACCATTTAATAGCATTAGCTAGATATCATTTGAAGTATTTTGGTGCTTCCGCATTATCCTATATGCTGTTCTATTGAAGTTTTAGTATGTTGCTTTCTCTAGATACTCTGGTGCTTTCATACATCCTTTTATGGTTATCAGGTAAAGACATCTCTCTGTCAAGGTTAGTTGGGAGCTTAGGTTTTAAAATCAGAGGCAATACCACTAGATGGCGGTAGGGTCTCAGCTCATTGATCTCAGATCCCCAGAAACATATTTGTTTTGTATTGGAGCTGTCAGATCAGGCCTTACTTGATTTTTGACTGAGGATAAATATTTAAACTACTCAATTGATACTTAATGTTAGTGGCATTTAATAGTAATCAAGTGCTTATAAGGTTTGCTTGGTCTATTGAACAAGATGTAGCAGAGAGAAGTTGATTTTTTTTTGTCAGATTTGTTGGCAATACACGGCAATCTATATCAAACACCATTTCAGGGGTTGATGATTGCATAGTTTTTGGGCACGGCTAGGCACTCCACCACTTTTCATTGGTTGTTGATAGGAGGGATGGAAAGATAGATGGGTGTGCGTTTCAATTTAGCAGGCCATAAAGGAATATCTGGAGACACTGAAAGATTGTTTCTTGTTTTCACTTCCATGTTGAATTTCATACCTTTAAGCTGTTAAAATGTTTTGATAATCTTCCATGTAGACAAATTGGATGGTAATGAATTGACCATCCAGATGATCAGTCAGGAACAGTTATATCTTGGCACTATTCTTGTAGATCTTTATGCAACAGTTGGATGCTTTCTAGGTGATCTGTCGCGTGAACAAGCAAACATTTTTTTGATTAGGAATTTGTTTTTATCTCCTTTGATTTCATTTGCTTGCCCCATTAAAGTTTCTGGGACATCTTTAAGTTCTAATGCTTTGTGTACCAGAACTAATGCTTTTTCTTGTCTTCGTTTTTATATTTATATAATTATCATAATTTTCTGTACCTATTTCTTAGAGTTTGAAGTAATTCTCAGGTAGCAGATGAACTTGTTGCAGAGTTTGCTGACCCTAGCAATAGTGTTTCTACCCCAGATCAGGTTATCTATTTTGTCAACTGAAATTAGTCTCTTTTTTTTTGTATCTATCTTTTATCTTTTTTTTTGTATTTTCTTTTATCTTATTAATTTCATTTTGCAGCAACAATATGATGAGAAAAACATTCGGCGGAGGGTATATGATGCTCTGAATGTACTCATGGCATTAGATATCATATCTAAGGATAAAAAGGAAATACAGTGGAAAGGTCTTCCCCGAACTAGCCTAAGTGATATTGAAGAATTGAAGGTATGTGCTTGCCTTGTGTATCAAGAGAAATGACTTTTGACTTTTTTGATCTAACATAATCTTTTCCAACTTGAATATGACCAGGTTGAGCGTCTTGGATTGAGAAATAGGATCG
The DNA here is from genome assembly GCF_951802175.1 of Populus nigra. Classification (NCBI taxonomy): domain Eukaryota; kingdom Viridiplantae; phylum Streptophyta; class Magnoliopsida; order Malpighiales; family Salicaceae; genus Populus; species Populus nigra. Next base: position 17,083,858 of record NC_084854.1, read on the forward strand.
AAAAGAAAGCTGCCTATTTGCAAGAGCTGGAGGAACAAGTGAGAATGGCTATTTAAACACTCATGGTTTGAATTTGAAGCTAGATACATGCACTTAGGAAGTTTCATGTTTCCTATAGATGTAACTCATTGGTCCTTGTTACTCACTTGTTATCTTGTCCAATCAAGTTTGTAGGTCTTCAGAACCTGATACAGCGAAACGAACAACTGTACAGCTCAGGAAATGCTCCTAGTGGTGGTGTGTCGTTGCCTTTTATTCTGGTGCAGGTAAAACTTCTCCTCAATTTATTTTGCATGTATGGCCATAAACTAGTTTTATGTTAAAAGTCTTGGACTTGCAACCAAAAGGATGTAGTTTCACGGTCTTAGAGCAGCTGCCCTGTGCAAAATTGCTGTAGGATTCTCAAAATTCTCTAGTTTGGTGAGACCATAATTAAGCAATAGTTTTTTGGATTTCTTAGTTAAAGGATTTACTAACATTTACTTTTGATGAGTTTGTCAAATCCGTGAATGGTTTCTTTGTCAGCTGTTATTCTGTTAATCTGATTTGTTTGCACTGCAGTCACCATTTGCTTTGTTTCACTTAAGAATTTTAGTTTATGCATTGCATATTGCAGTCAGCAGACAAGTACTCAGCAATTGTTTACCCTCATCATTTAGCTAAGATTTTGATTATTAGGTGTGTCTATTGGCATGAACCCCAACATGCTTTTATTTTCACCTGGAGAACAAAAATGTACTTCCCTAACTGATACTTTCCACATCTCTGCCATGCAAAATGGTGTTATGAAAAGATCCTTGATCTTTAGTCTTGCAACCAAGTATTTAATGTCCTGATTCATTGGTGTGATAATGAATTCACAGGATATTATGGACAACATAAGTCATATTTCCAAAATTTCCAATGTTTTACAAATCCACTCTTCAATCAAAAGTACATTATCTAGTTTACTTCGTGTATTCAGTATTCATTTGTGAGATCAATAGGTTCCTGTTTTTGCACTCTTGTTTGGGAGATCTATAGGGGAGAGACATCATTGAGTTTGAGAATGCATTTGTTGCTGCACTTGTGCTTACCTTCTATTTCTTATGTTTCATGTGCATACAGATCTGATAGATAGGATAGGTTGGGATAATGAGAGGACACAAGTTTTCTGTAGCTGGATAGAAGCTTTATAGGATTAAATTGACATTTACTTTTAGGTGGGTGCAAATAGATCAGACTAGGCTTGATAGAGGCAGGGTATTTATTTGCATGCTTGCATGTCATAAGAGCACACGCATAGAAACATGCTATAATTATTTGAGAAATCCACTCTGAATATAGTAACTGACTGGATGTGGAGGAGGATGGTGGAAGGAAGAGACTTTAAATTTGTATGTTGAGAAGATTGTGAAATGCCACTCCCACATTGAATAGGAAGAGGGAGGTAACCTCTGCAATCTATGAATAACTGGCATTTAAAGGTTTTAGAGTATGGAAGGTTTTTACGGATTTATGGTTTGACAATTATGAAGATTTGTGCTGTAATTCTAGTCTCAAGTGGAGAGAAGGTGTAGAAAATGATCCATTTTTTACTGGGTAGCTGCAAATAGTTGGTGATGGAACTTTGTTGAGGTAGAGCATGTGTTAGTGCATGCACATTTTGTGGTGTAAATTACACGTTTTGCTTAAGAAATTTAAGAAAAGCAAAGCCTAACGACTGATAGTCATTGCTTTGATGGTTCAGAATTGTTATTGAGCACTTGAAAATTCATGTCCCATCACCTTCTAGGTCCTTTCCTTTATCTTGTTGCTTTGAAGATTCCCTAGTAGATTTTAGGGTATGGTCTCAAGTCTTTTCTTGTTCTGCATTAATAGCTGGATGAATGTGGTGAACTAGAGTTTCAAGCAATAGAGAAATTTTGTTTGGTAGCAAAAAAAGAAAAAAGAGAGATCTTATTGTTACAATTAACCTCACGAGTAAAAACAATAATTATCTGCATATGTACAAGTTCACAATTAAGTTTACTAAAAAATATAATATCTGTAAGTAGGAGCTATATTTACCTAATGTGGCTGAAAGTCATAATTTGAGTTTTTAAGGCAAGCTGACCAAGCAGGCTCTGAGATGAGCTTGAGCTGCAGTTGAACTCTTGGAAATTGTAGTCAGCATAGCATAAACAGATCTATAGCATTTTTCTTAGTTGGAAATATTATCTGGAAGTATGCTTATGGTTGCAAATATGTACTTGAATTGTAAATGAATAGACCATAGAAATTGCTATATCTTGTTATTTTTACTTCTGAATATGAAGTCACGTTTGTTTGTTTGTTTTTTTTTTTAATGCCTTATTCTTTTTTGGCAATTGGGACCTGTAGACACGCCCTCATGCAACTGTTGAAGTGGAGATATCAGAAGATATGCAGCTGGTTCACTTTGATTTTAATAGGTAAGAATACCCGTCAGCTCCTCTACTTTCTCACTCACAAAGCTTGTAACTTGCATACACAGTATCTGCTTTGGCATGACATAATGAGAGTGTTGAGTTTGCTACACCATATGACTTTTGGAATAATTTAGTCGAAGTACAGCATTGTGGCAGACTGGATTTGAAATCTGCAAAGGAGGCATCAAATTATATATAAGAGATGTGAAGGGGCTCTGGATAAGTGCTTTTCATTATTCATGCTTAAAAATAAATGCCACTTTCAATTTGCAACTGAGCACTTTTGGACCATGGTTTTCACCTTTTCCCCATAAGTAAAAATTTAGAGTTCTGCCATTGGTAACACATTTTTTTAATTGTACTGTATTTACAGCACTCCTTTCGAGCTCCATGATGATAATTATGTTCTCAAGGCAATGAAATTTTGTGAGAGACCCCAGAGCGATGATATGGCACCCAATCCACCTGCTGATGGAGGTGAAGGTTCTAGCATGTCCAGCATGTATCAACCACAAATCCTTGCTTCCCCAAGTACAAACACCCCAGTTAGGCATCCTACTTCGCCGCCTCTTCCTGGAATCATAAAAGCACGTGTTAAGAATGAGCATTGAGTCATGCAGGATCATCTGAACCATGGGCAATCATGTCAGCTGTGTCTGTATATTGTGTAAAGTAGTTTGCTGTAGATGGTGCCTCCCTATAATTATCCCCATTCACAGTTTTAGGAGGAACTGAGATAACAAGCAGATCGGCCCATTTGCTTTGAGACTTCCATGGAAACACTTGGTTCTATCTGGTTCTCAGCTTTAGATCCATTGTTCGCTTCTGTAACTGTTTAACCATTTTTTTTTCCAGTTATTTTTTCCCATTGTAGCAAAAATTAAGTTTAGATTGTATTAGGCTACATAGGATTGTCCAGCCTTACTCAGAATGATAGAATGAATTAATTCAATCTTCAAGAATTTGATGTTTCCTTATGTGTTGCATTGCATTTATTTCTTGCCTGTTACTATCATTCTGTCATCCAGTTCTTTTCATTTTTTTTTTAATTCAATGGCAAATTTATACCAAAAAAAATAAAACAATAGTTCATATTCAATGGAACATGTAAGTGATCTCTTTTCTTCTATTTTTATCCGTTGGTAGAAACGCAAACCCTAAAATCTCATGTTTGCAACGGTTCTAGAGAATCGCGCATTGTTTCTTTGTTCTCTCAGCTTCAAACATTTTTGAGTGGACAGCCACAGTTTAAGCTTGCCATGTTCTGTTTGTGTCAGTCGCTTATCTTACTCCCTGGCCCCTGCTTTCTTCCCTTTCCTAACCTTCTCCCTGTTTAGGTAAATGTTAAATATTGTTTTTTAAAATATTTTTTATTTAAAAGGATATTAAAATAATATTTATATATATATATATATATATTATTTAAAACACTAAAAAAATCTAATTTAAAACAAAATGTTTTTCAAAATTTAGCGAAAGAGTTGCATTGCTAATAAACATGGACAGTGCTGTCATTGAAGTTGGTTTTTTTTATTTTGTTACAATGGACCTTTCAATTCAAGGGCCACGTGTTTTTTCGAATCACGAAAATGGAAAATTACAGTAACCCTATAGTGATTTACCTTTATTTAAAAAAAAACGTTACCATTTTGAGTCAATTCAATTTTTAAATTTGGATAAAAGGAATAAATTTATCCTTATAAATAATATATCATAAACAAACAGAATTTGATTTATTTCTTCTTCTCTAAGAACACATAACCTCACAAAAATCAAAATCTAATCTTTAATGTATAATCAATTTGTTTTCTAATTTTAGCATGATTCGCTTAGGTTACTAGTTTTAAATAAATTATTCTCGTTCTTGATTTTGTTTTTTCAAATTCCAAAAAAAATCACAAATTAATTTCAAAACCTTTTTTCAAATCTATTGGAGATGAAATTAGAAAAAATCTTTAATTTCATAAATTATTCTATATAAAATAAAATTAAATAAAAATAAAATCTTAAGAATAACAAAGTTTATGAACTAATTTAATTTTTTAAAAACCAACATGAATTATGTCGCACACACACCAATTGTTACGTGAAAGGAATGCTGGCACTCTTTCAATTCCGCTATAAAAGCAAGATTTTGGCTATCAAAACCCTACTTGAACTTAGCAAATAATATCTACGTGCTTCTAGTTTTTTTTAATTTACTCATTTACAAAATTAATATCCTCCCTTTAATGATATCTAATAACTAAAAAAAAAACATAAGTAAAACACAAAAGAACCCTTAAATCAAAGCCAAAGCTTTTAAAATTCTAATAACAATGAAGTAATTTAATTGTTTTAAAATTAAATCAAAGACTAAAATGTCCTTTGAGCAAAGCTTAATATTTTTTTCGCTTTCAATGGAAACAAAGTAATTATACTGTATAATAAAAATATATAAAACCTATTTAACCCTGTTTATTTTTATAATGACTAATGAATTTAATGAAAAAAACCTTCATGCCCCTAAAACAATGAAAATCACTTAAATGTAAATATGTCCACAGTAAAATCCTGATTAGCTTTAAGCTTCTTCTTTTTTATAATAACCGACAAAAACGACGTCGGTTGCAGTGTTTGCTATAAAGGAAAAAAGGAAAAGCTAGAGCAATTCAATTCTGTTCCCTGAGAAATCAAAACCCTAAAAAAATGGGAGGCAAATGTCCAAGCAGGAAGGTGAAGAAGAGAAGATACTCTCACAAGACGGCTCGTCGCTCCAAATTCCTCCTCAAAGATATCCTCTTTCTGAGTAATAATCACTGTTCTTAAGGTTTTTTGTATATTTAATTTTGTGTGTCTACTGTTTCCTTGACTTGATAATTTTGATTCACCCGACGATGCGGTATATGAGGAGCTGCAAAAACCTGATGGAGAGATGAAGTCAATTTTGCCTCTCGACGAGGATTTACCTGGCATGGGCCAATATTACTGTCTCCACTGCGAGTATGTAATTTTATTTATTTATATTGTAAATTCAGTTGGGTTTTTATTTTTTCCTTACCTTTTATCAATTAATTTGGGGCAGCCGCTACTTTGCTAATGTGACTGTGAGGGATGAGCACTTCAAGACCAAACGTCACAAGAAGCGGTCAGTTTTCCCGTTTCTCTAATTTTGTTGTTGTTGTTTGTCCTTTCTGCTATTAAAATTAGAAAGCTACTGTGTTATGCACTTCAAGTTTGTTAATGCTAACGCAGAGCAAATCCCTAAATGGTCTAATGTGAGGATCTAGTAATCTTCTGCGGTCTTTGGGCGCATGAGTTAATAGAGCTTTCTTAATCAATACTAGCCACATAAAGGATTGGATTAATTTTTCCCATTGGGTGCTTATTATGAATACTTTGATCTTCATATCCTGGTTAACTAGACCATGTTTTCCTCCCAGATATTAGCTGGTTGAAACCGAGACTGGTCTCCTTAATTTATCTGCACAACTCAACTGGTCAAGTCCATTTTTTTACCACAATCCACATATCTGATTTTCATTCCCCACAATGTTGAATTGAGTCCAAGACCTTTTTCACCTGCTAATTTTAACTACTAAACCTAATGCTTGCCCATACATATCTTAAAAATAGAGGACAGGGTACTTAGTCTGATATTGATTTTGCTGAATGCAGTGTGAAGCAAATGATGGGACCTGCACCACATACTCAACTCGATGCTGAGTGGGCTGCTGGAATGGGTGCCCCGGATAATGGTCTTAAGCTTATGTCCATGTGAGCATCCTGTTTTTGGTTTCTTTGCTGATACACTAGTTTAGATGACAAGTAAATTCAAACAGGCCTTCTTTAGCTGGAGGTTATTTTGTTTTGTAACAAAGGTCTCTGCAGTGGTATTTCCCTGTATTGCTGCCAAAGTAATGGCGACTAGCTTTCTTCAGGGTCTGCTCTGCTACTATATATATCTGATAGTTTAGGGAGAATCGGGATTTAATCTTGAAACCTTATATCCGAAGGGAAGGCCTGATACCTTGGCCAATTGATGTTATGTGGATTTTACATCCGGGCATATTGATTGGTCATGTGATCATAACTTTACAGGGAATTCTATATAAAAAAAAATGTGATGAGAAATTTTTTCACCATTGAATTTTCAAACAAACGGTATTAACTGCATCAGCGGAAGTATTTTTTCCATTCATCTCCAGGTCTGAAAATACCTGTTGTGCGACATTTTGTGGCTGTGCCGGGTACCAGTTCTTTGAATCCATTAGAGTGATTTATGTATTTATCAATGGGGATTATGAGACGTGTCCTTTAATTGCCTTGATGATCTATCATTAAAAAAGAGATCGCAAGAGATTCAAGTGAAATGGGAAATCGTGTTTCATTGAGTCTTTCCCCAGTAGAAAAGGCAGAAGAAGCAAGTGAAATTTTAGAAAGTGCAGACCCTTCTCTGATTATCAAGCTGCACGTCTGCCCTATCCATATATCCAACTCTAGTTTTAGGATTTTTCTTTTTTTAAAAAAAAATTTGCGGAACATGAGAAACAGGAAAGGAATCTAGAGCATTCTCAGGATTAGAGAATGTTATTGGAGAATTGCAGCTTTTATAATTTCGCAGTACGTTTTGTAAGGTGAGCAAGCAAGAAAATTAAATGGCATCTATATGCTATATAGCAGATTAGGTATTAGCCCTTGAGTTTGTAGTTTGACAGCAAACCTCTCGCAATTGCATGAAACTACATGAATATCTTATGTTGTTTGGGTTTGTTTCATTTTCTTTCAATCAATAATTAGCTTGCTCGAATTTTTTTGTCTGGGAAAGGTGGAAGGTCCCAGTATGGTTGATGATTGGTTCCTGTTGATGTTTGTGAAGTAGAAACAGTAGTTTAAGATATAAGATATGGGTTTGTCCCTGAAGATATGACAGACCCCTCATTTTTATTAGCAAAGCATGCTCCCAGAATGCCAGACTTGCCAGTATATAATCAAAAGTTTTGATTACAGTAGTTTTGTTTTTTTTCATCTTTCTGTCTTGGTTTTGGGATTTAAATTCTGGGCCCTTCTTATCGTATATCTGTTTGTTCTGGCCCTTTCTCCTTATCATATATACTGGCATTCTGGTTGTGGCTTTTGGCGGGTTGCTTTTGTATTCAAATGCGAGGTGGGCTGAGGGTGTCAGCTGCATCCACGGTCACAATTAGAAGACCTTAGTAATAATTGTAAGACCAATGGAGACTTAACAGTAAAAGAAAAAAAAAACATCTTTTCAGAGACCAGCGCATGCTGTAACCATAGGTATCACCTGATTCCTGAATGCCAAAACATTTTGACCTCTTTATGAGCAGTTCATTGTTGCAGAAACGTGAAGATTACTATCATTTCTTCCTGATACTCTTGTCTCTCCCATTGTTTTCAAGTACTTGCAACTTCCAATTCAGACAAGAAACAGCTGTTGAAGTCGTTACATATTAACAGAGAGTCATCATCCAGTGTCCCTCCAAAAGCATAATGCTCTCGAGCACTTGAAAACAAGAGCGCCATTAAAGCCCATCTGTGCACGCTAGCGTCCTTGTATTTCTTTAATGGAAAGAGATTGGGTATGGCCCGCGCAAAGAACGCAAGGACAGAGCATCCCATGAGGCCATGATCTAACTCTCTTATCATCTCCCTTGCTGTCATTTTCCAAATGCCATATCCTAAACTTTTGTCTCACGCTTGTCCACCACCACCACCCCCAGCTTCTACTAATGTTCGAAGGAGCGTGGTGTATTGATTTCAACGAGGTCCCCTCTTTGGGGTAGTACTTGTCCTTGTTTCGCATGGAGCTATCTTGTCCTTGAAAACTCAAATGACACACATGTGCAACCAACCGCCATGTGAACTTTGACACTCGATAATTTCCTTCCCCACAAACCAAATCATAAATGGATACGCATCCTATTAAGCTCAAGATTGGATGATTTCCAATCGCCAGGAATATGATCGCCTCAAAGTTTGGATTGTGATGCATAATTGTCCAGCACGTCATTAGTATTCAGGTCTACATCCGTTGCCACTGGGTCCATTCGTGTTCCGTCAGTAAGTCGGAAAGTAATGGAATCATGGCATGCATGATAGCCCTTGTAGCCTAATTGCACAAACCCTTGATCATTGTTGCAAATATGATCAGGATTCCTTGCATGAATTGATTGACATTTGAAAGCAGACACTTTTTGTGATGGGAGCACATTTCCTAATCGTACAGAAAAAATGCAGGGAATGCCTTGACACCTTTCTCTCAATTATTTTCCAACATTGGGCATCTTTTTGTGAAAGCAGGTGCGACAAACCACATGCACAAGGGATGCTTCCATGAATTTCAATCTCGTGGAAGTATTCATCATTATCATTTACTCGGAAAGATTCATAAGATTATAAAATTTGTGGTAAGAAAAAAGAAGATAATAAACATACTATACTACTATACCATAGCATTAACATCGAAACAAAAAAACCCAGAAAATCACTAGGGGATGCATGGGATATACTCCTCTTACTGGTGTTTTCATTTAATCAATACTAGCCTTCCCTCTCATCATCATCTTTAGGTCTAGTTGAGGAACTTGAACCTGAGGTCATTCCAATGACTTCGCTATGTGTGAACCTTTGTAACTGTATCATGCGGGCATAGCTCCCATCAGGATAATTTTTCAAAAGATGCGAGTGGGATCCTTGCTCTGCTACTTTACCATCATCAATTACAGCAATGACATGAGCATTTCTTATGGTTGATAGCCGGTGTGCAACAACAATTGTGGTCTTTCCTGAGCAGGCACGATCCAGGGCTTCCTGGACAGACCTCTCAGACTCAGCATCTAGTGCACTTGTTGCCTCATCGAGTAGCATAAGCCCAGCCTTCCTTATTAAAGCTCGAGCAATGGCAATTCTCTGCTTCTGTCCACCAGATAACTGAACTCCCCTCTCCCCTACAAATGTTTTGTACCCATCTGGTAATGCAGATACGAACTTATGGGCATTGGCCAAAGTAGCGGCTTCAATTATTTCAGCCTCTGTTGCTGACTCATTCCCGTATGCAATATTTTCATAAATGGTAGTACCAAAGAGGCATGGCTCCTGGGGGACTATTGCAATGTGCTTTCTCAGGGACTTGAGATTGTATTTCCTAATGTCCTTTCCATCAATCATCACCCGCCCAGATGATGGCTCATAGAATCTCTGTATGAGAGCAATGACAGAGCTCTTACCACATCCACTAGGACCCACAAGGGCAAGAATTTTGCCAGCTCGTGCACGAAGATTGAGGTCGCGGAAAACTGGAATGTCAGGGCGAGTGGGATAAGAAAAGTCTACATGCTTTAGCTCAACTTCTCCACGAAGACGATCAGGAACAGGGGTGGCATCAGGATCATCAGGTTCAATTTCAGTTTTGCGGTCAAGCAGGTCAAAGACTGAGCGCATGGCTCGACCACCCTTAATGAAGTCAGGAGCCAAGGTTAATGTTTCAGCTGCACCATTGGCAGAGACCATGAGGACCATAAAAACTCGGATTGTGTTTGAGAAATTGGAGATTCCATGCTTCACTAGCCAGGATGCATACCAAAGACCCAGAGCATAAGAAGCATAAAGAGAAAACTGTGCAATCCCAAATCCACTTCCTGCAATCTGTCCCTTCCAAAAGCATCTCCGTAAAGGAGTTTCGAGATTGGTAGAGAAAAGACCCACTATTTTTGCCTCAGAATTGAAGGCAGCAACAGTCCTCATATTGGCTATGGCCTCTCCTGCCAGTTGTGTGGCCTTGGAATGGGCAGCTTCTAGGTCTCCCGAGAAACCATTCATGAACATTTTCTGTTAACAATTAGGGGCAGACCAAAAAAAGTTCATTAAGTTGAATTATTTTTCATACCTAACAAAAGAGCTGAAAATTTCAGATCATATCTGGTTTTTACAGGAAATAGGAACTAATTTTATTGCATGAAACATCATAAAACCATTTGGATTTGTCTGTGAATGTATGGTACTCTTCAGATGGATCATAAAATGATTAAATATGAGTACCATTTCCCTTGCTATAACTTATCACGTTCCTCCTACATAATTCTTTCAGTATTGTTGCAAAAGCCTCGATTGAGTGACCAGTTTGTGTTTACAGTAACTTCCCTATAACCAGATTACAAGTGAATTACTCAGGAACTGGTCAGAGAAACAAACCTGTAGAACAGTGGCTGCAACAACCAAAGGGAAGACAGCAATGAGAACAAGGGCAAGGCGCCACTGCAAAACAAACCCTGCAGTGCAAGCAACTAGCATGAGTGCTGTATTCTGTACAATCACTGAAATTCTGTCCCCAATGGCTGATCTGACGTTGTTTGCATCAAGAGCCAATCTTGCTGCAATCCTAGCACTCTCATTTTCCTCCTGATCAAACCATGCCATTTCATTTTTTAGCACTGCTGTCAGCATTTTCTCCCTCACTCGTTTTGTAAGGTTTTCTCCCACAATATCCCAGAAGGAATGCTGTAGTGTATTGAATATCAGTGCAGCTGATGAGAGCCCGATTAGCAAATAGCAGTATTTTGCAATTTCTCTGCTCATATAATCATGGTTTGGATTATAGTAGACGCTAAGTACAGCACTGAGAACATATGCAAAAAAGGCGCTAAGGGAACCACAAATAACAGACCCAATAGAACCAACCAAGGCATAGACCCATTCAGGAGAATTCATCTTTGCAAGGCGCCAAAAGGAACTAGCTTGCTCCTTGAAAGCAAGTTTTTCAAGTCGGTAATTGGGGAATGGGGCATCAAGGGAGAGACTAAAATCGGAGGTAGAAAAGTCAGATAGCCTGCGTGAGTATGGTGATCGGCCATATGATGAATTACGGGCAATTATTGGTGAGCTTACTGAGTTCCTTGCACTAGAAGGCCTGTAATAAAGAACCATGTTAAACGGAAAACTCATGGCTTAGTCCATAACAACATTCTCACATTTTAGGAGCCAAAGAAATACCAAAATAAAAGGAGCAAGAATTCAAAAGAGGAATCGGAGACAAAAGTTTATGGAACTTACCTTGCACTACTCTTTCTGGCATTGTTTAGAGCTGTTTCATGTGCTGCCTCCTGCATTCTAATGAGCTTGGCATACACACCATTTTCTCCTTTTGCAATGAGCTCATCATGTGTTCCTACTTCACTAACACTACCTTGCTGGAGTACAGCTACAAGGTCAGCCTTGCGTATGGTGGAGAGCCGATGGGCAATGACAAGAGTAGTCCTGCCAATCATAAACCTGTCAAGGGCTTCTTGCACTAGCTTTTCTGACTCGGAATCTAAAGCACTCGTTGCCTCATCTAAGAGCAAAATTGCTGGGTTTTTCAGCATAGCCCTTGCTATAGCTACTCTCTGCTTCTGTCCTCCAGAAAGCTGCAGTCCTCTCTCACCCACCTGCAATTTCAAATCATTTTATACATGTGCCATATGCTCTTTTGAATTTCAACATCAGTTTTATCAATTTCCAATATAAGTATAAAAAAGAAACAAAAACTGAGAAATTGTACTCCAAAATTGGTACGGATTGAAGAAAAATATTTTGATCATCATTCCTTTTCAATTACTCAGCTACTGGTCAAAGCGTAACATGATTACTTTTTCAGGCTAATTGTATTATCACAGAGACATAAGCAGAATTTTCTTGAAGTTTATTTCTTCAAATTTTCCTCTAGGTCCATGGTAAATTTAGACTTTCTTCCCGGTTATATGTTATTGTTAATTCATTTTGTTTTTCCTTGAAAGATATTATTTAGCTTATAATCTAGCTGATTAACTAATATCCAAATGAGGAATTTCTTCATGAACATTAATGCATTCTTCTTTAAGCTTCTCGTTCCCACTTGTTGTCTTCAAGTAATCATCGACCCCCAATGTCAACATCATAGAGATTCCTTATTGGCCTTCTAATGATTTTGAGTTTTATATAAACTTGAGAATTATTTATTTTCCATGGGATTAGATTGGCATATTTAATGATGACATCATGCCCTCCATTCTTTAAATATTGTCTTCTTCTTGACATATCCTCTTTCTAGGTTTATTTCGTCCTTATTTCTGCATAAACATATAAAACCTTACACATGCACATGCAGTGTTGACTATAACATGTTACCTTCTTTCAAATGCATGCCTGACCACAACGCATTCTCACATTGACTTCTAATAAGAAAATGGACAAGGTTAGGTTAAGTTTTTGACCAAATAAACCATTCAATCTCTGAATACTTTACTGTATTGTGGTGGCAAGTTATATGGCATAAAAAAAAACATAATCTAACTGTGATTCGCACTGGCTACTGGTCAAGATCTATCCTTTCATTTCACATTATGGAATGACCACGTCTACCCCACCTCCCCCAACAGCCACAAAATCTAATATTTTACCTTGCGTAGGAGAGCTCTTCACTTGTGTACTTATTATATATATATATATTTTTTAAGGAATTAACTACCTGCTCTATTCAAATTAATTAAGGGATTTAAATTCAGATCTTCCAAATTTTTTAAAGGGAACAGATAATTATGAGAGCTAGTTCAATAGGTTCCTAACGAGGTTTGACAAGTAGTTGGTTAGCTGCCATTGTCAATTTCTTACCCAGTATTCACAGGTTACTGCATCTTTAAAACTAACTTGCCTGAGTGTCAAAGCCATCGGGTAGCTTGATAATGAACGAATGGGCATTTGCAACCCTGGCAGCTTCTTCTATTTCAACTTGATCTGCATCAGGCCTTCCCAATAGTATATTTTCCTTGATGGTTGTTGCAAACAAGGCAGGCTCTTGGCTAACTAGCCCTATTTGTTGTCTCAGCCATCTCAGCTTTAATGTCTTAATGTCATGCCCATCTAGCAGTACTTGTCCTGCAAAAAATTAATTTTATTAACAGAACACTTGTGCTAAAACTTTCAGATCCACATGGACTAGTTGAACTCAAGAAACAAATTTACTTCAGTTGGCAGTTATACATCAATTCTGCCAATCAAAACATTGACATTTTTCACAAGTTGTTGTCCACTCTTGTTTTGTTTACTAAGAATGAAACTGTGGCACAATTTACCTGAGTTGGGATCATAGAATCTCTCAATGAGCGAGACTACAGTGCTTTTACCAGAGCCACTGCTGCCAACCAAAGCTATGGTCTTTCCAGCTGGGACATTAAGCGAAAAATTGTTCAGAATTCGAGCATCTGGTCTTGAAGGGTACGCAAAATCTATATTTTTGAGCGCTACAAGCCCAGTAACTGATTCTAATTCCAGCCCAGATTCACTGTTTCGGTCAATAGCCGGCTTATGATCGATTATTCGGAAAATTTTTGCAGCTGCAACTTTTGCTTTGGCAAATGCACCCATGCTAGGGATAGCTTGTCCTATACCTCTGCCAATAAAACAAAACTTTAGCCAAATCAAATTTGATTTGATAAACGTATCAAATTATAATTCCTGATCACATGAGGTAAAATCAAGCACTTACAATCCTCCAATCATAACAGCAAACATGGTAGCTATGGCTAGACCTCCATTGGTATAATGGTGTCTAACAAGATAACCTCCATACCAGAGAAGAAGAGCATAGCAACAGAAAACAACAAAGTAAGTTGCACCTAATCCCATTCCCTTTGAAAATCCACTCTTGTAACCAATCCTTTGAGAAACCTTCAAAGCTGACGAGTAGGCTTGTAATGCTCTTGATTCCCCAACAAATGCCAAAACAACCCGGATTTGGACAATCGTCTGCAATTTTGCTTCCAATTAGCAAATGCCCAAATACAAAAGAGAGAGAGGGTCTCACTAAGTGAATTTAGCTCCCATCTTCTACAAATTGAAAGTAAGTGAATCACAAAGTAAACTCGTCATTTTTTGTTACCTGCTCAACAATGTTTCCAGCCTGTGATAAAGCTTCTTGGCTTTTGCCAGAGAGCTTGGCTAATGTGGTGGTGTGGATGGCTCCAATTACAGCTATGAGTGGAACCACTGCCAGAGTGACCAGTGCTAATTGCCACACAGCAGTAAAACCCACCACAAATCCAGAAACAAATGTTGCCATGTAGTGAATAAAATTACCCAACTGCACAAAAACCAAAAAGAAGAAGGCATTTTTAGTCAAAAAGAGGCCTAATTAGGAATGATGAAACAGGGTTTTTCTTGTTCTGTTTTTACCTTCTCACTGATAGCATCTTGGACCATCACTGCATCAGTGTTGATGGCAAAAACAACGTCTGATGTCCGAACTTCGGTGTCGAAGTATTGAATGTCCTGGTTTAATGCCGCTTCTAGGTACTTGATCCTCATCCTTGTTGATTGCCTCTCTCCAGTCCACATCCAACATGATATTTCTGTGTCCAAAATTTAAGCTTTCTTTCAATTCCATTATTATCATTAGCATGCATATCGAAACAAACCAAGAAACCGCAGCAGAACCTACCTGCCCATGATGATGCCCAAATTGCAGCACCAACAATAAGAAAGTAAAATGCGTACTGCAAAATTCAAAACCACAAAGTTACATTATTATTCTTGTTTGTCAATATGTTAACATAAAAAAAAGGATACTGCTTTCTTTTTCTTTTTATGATTTTCTTTTTGTTTAAATTAAGTACCTTCAAAACTTCTTGCATCATCTTATCCATGTTATTGGCATTAGAACCAAAAGAGTTAACAAGATCGGCAAAGAACCGAAGAAAGAGAGGTAACGAACATCCATGTACAAATGCACCCATTGACCCAATTCCCATCAACACATAATCTAACCCATCAGCAAATCTAAACAGCTCTCCAAACCCAGCTACAGCCACATCACCCGGCTTCTCTCCGTTACCTCCACCACCACTGTTACTAGAAGTCCCATCTTTCTTTGGCTCTGTACTTTCCATTTCTCTTCTCTCAACTACACTTTCTTGTTGTTGGTATGTGGAGTTTGTGTTTAATGTTCGAGTTGGTGTGGTTTTAAAGGGATGGGAGTGAGAGGAGGGATCAGGAGGAGGCTCGGACACGAGTTCAAGGCCTTGCATTTCTGACCATTTCCATTGTTCAATCGTCTTTATCTCTAGAGACTCTTGTGACATTTGCAAAAATTCTCTCTTGGTAGCTACCTAGCTTTATTGAACAAACAAACCCACCTCCTCCTCTCTCCTTTCTTATCGCACTTTATCTGGCTTTTGTGCTTATGTTCTTTTATTTTCCCCCTTTTTTTTAATTAATATTTATCCTTTTACCCTCTCTTTTAGTCAAGTCTCATGTTTCTTACTTCATCCTCACTGTTCTTTTCTCTCTCTTCTCGTTCTCCAGTCTTATGGCCAAAGACATTCTTCTACTCTTTGCTTTTTGCTTTTTGCTTTTTTTTCATGCTACAGTTTGAAATCTAATTCCAAAACTGTTCAGGAGTTAAAAACAAGGAGCTATAAAATGAAGATACTTAGATTTTCTTCTTTTTTTAATATATGGTAATATGAAATATCTTAACAGCATATAATATATAATTAAACATTTTTAATAATAAAAGCTGCAATTATTAACATGTACGAGCATATTCTAAATCCATCCTCCAAATCCAATTAGAGAGAGACAATCTGATACTGAAAATAAAGGAAGTACATCCGTGTAACCACAGAGGAAGTAGAGGGAAACAGCATGAGGTTTCCTTAAGCTTTGCTTCTGGTGTAAAAAACACACAGAAAGGGACAGATGCTGAGATTAGAGAGAGGGCTTTCCCACCCGACAATCAACACTGTGTGAAAGCTGGAGATGGGGTTTTTTAGTTTTTACTACGCTCGTGGTGGAAAACCAGCAAGAGACCTTCCACTCTAAATTTATTATACTCCTCCAATCTTTATGTAGTTTCGTTATTAGTGTTATCCTTGTTTGTTAGTATAATAATATGCAGAAGAACCGATTGTTCAATTCTTTAATTTTGGCTTCTTCTGCAAGTTAGGTTAGGACTGTAAAGCGTGAAAGATAAAAAAATTTCTTCTCTCTGGCCGTCCCTTTACCTCTCTGTCTTGTCTCTTGCCTTTAAATCCGGCGTCCTTCCCTGCAATCTGCAGAGGTTTATAAGACGTTCCCTGCAATAGATTTTGTTAGGGAGGTATAATCGTTTGTTTGTTCGATTGAGCGATTTTTTGCAACAGTTTCGTAGGATTAAAGTAGTGTTCTGCCGCGAATGCTTTTCAAAGGGCGGCGATTTATTTTTTTAATTTTTTTCATGGTAAACAAACAAAATTCAGCAGTAAATCCCTCCTGTAAAAATTATTTTCTAGAAGCGTGATTGGGTTGTTTTTTAAGATATTTTTATTTAAAAATATATTAAAATAATATTTTTTTTAATTTTTAAAAATTATTTTTAATATCAACATCTTAAAATAATTTTAAAACATTAAAAATAAATATTAATTTAAAATAAAAATAATATTTAAATTTTTTTAAAAAATACTTTTATTACACAAAATAAAAAAATCTTTACTCCGGCAAACTGTACTTAACATTAATTACACAGAAGCAGGTATTTATGCCATCTGTGAAATTTGGTAAAAATGGACCCTGTAAACTCTAGTCAAACTCTAGCTATCTAGGTTTTTTTTTTTTTTTCCTACAGCATTAAAAATAAAATAAAATCCCAACGTTAATTTCATGATTGTGTCAGTCAGACCAACCATTCTAGGCCTGGAAACTTTCAAACTTAGCACAGGTGTTAAATAGTTCGAGCGCGTTTGCTTATGCGCAGTGTATTTCTTATATATATATATATATATATATAATGTTTATATGGTAGATGGTTTTTAAAATATTTTTTTATTTAAAAATATATTAAAATAATATTTTTTTAATTAAAATTTATTTTTAATATTATTACATCAAAACAATATAAAAATACTAAAAGAATAATTTAAAATCAAAAAATCAATTATTTTTTAATACTCTAGTTCACTAACAAACAAACCTGATTTTCAATAGTAATATTAAAAAAATATGTTGCAGCGGATACCACTTCAAGAAACAAGAAATTGCCAGGAAATCTTGGAAAAATCTTTGGATTTTGTGAATTTGATTGTTTTATTTATTTATTTAATGGTGAACATGACAGCAAATTAGCCATATGCACCCATTTTCTCTTCTCAAAATTGAGATGCTCTGAATTTTTTTGTAGGTCACAGTACTATTCCACACTGTCAAAGCTGAACTAAAATAAGCCTGTTCTCAGAGAACAGGGTGAGAGATGTTGCTCTACTCATGCCTGTGTGGTTTTTATAACTCAGTGACTCAGCTCTTCTTCTTTTTTATTTTTTCTTTTTCAGACTTAGAATACAATAAACGTAACTGCCATATCTGACACTGTGGATTTCTTTAAGCAATACAGTTTTTTTCGTTTTTTATTCCTTCTTGGTGGGATTGAGCTAAAAACTGTGGAAATTTGAGTTTATTTATGAGTTACGAAAGGGAAATGTCAAGAGAAACGAGAGAGAGTGGTTTGATGTTTTTCTCTCCTTTCAGGCATACTGTACTCTGTTTTTTTGCTTTGCAAAGACATCTTTGGTGACCAAAGGGTCTCTATCCTTTGCTCTGAAACACTGTTATTACACCCACTCTAATCTACCCGGTCAACGGTCCACGCAATACCTATCCTACTCCCCTCATAGCCTATATCATGTCTAAAAAATCATTTAGAATTTGTTTGTTTTCTGGAATTATTTGTTAGAAAATTAATTTTTAAATTTTTTTATATTTATTTGATATTAAAAAAATTGATTAATGAAAAATACTTTTCAGTAAAAAAAATTTAACTTGGTTTCTAAGAAAGTGTTTTCCTGAAAAATTTGGGCGGAAAACACTTTCTGAAAATTGTAAAAAATTTAAAAATATTATATTATTTGCTGATTATATCAAATTTGGTCTTCAAACTTTTAATTGCAATATATATTTTATTTTAAATATTTATTTTTCAGTTTCATCTCTTAAAATTTAATTTTTATATTAACTTTGGTCCTTATTTTTATAATTGTTATTTTCTTCTTCCTTATCATTTTTTTATTGAAATTTTTTATTTATCAAATTTGATCCTCATTCTTTTTATTGTTACTTATTTTTTTGAAATAATTTATGAAATATTAATTATTATTATTTTAATTTCTTCATCTTTCATTTTTTTATTTTTTAGATTTGATCTCTATTATTTTGATTATTATTTATTTTATTTGAGATAATTTATGAAATTATATTTTTTTTCAATTTCATTCTCATTCAACCTTTTAATTTGTAAGATTTGTTCCTCATTATTTTAAGAAACTTGAGAAAAATAAAACATTAATAAGTTATTTTTCAGCTCATTTTTCATGACATAACCAAATACTGGAAAATGTTTTTCAACTTATTTTTCATTACACTGCCAAACATTAAAAAATAATTCACTTTCCTAAAATTCATTTTTCTGAAATTCACTTTTTATAAAGAAACTACTTTCCAGTAAATAAATAGGGTTTTAGTTAAATTCAATTTCACTCTGAGTTAACTCGATATCCAGTTAAATTTATAAATTTTTTAAAAAAAAAATTAAAACAAAATTATTTTATTTTTTTAAAAAAATTAATTAATTCAGATAAATCTGCTCAATTTATAACCGGATATTAATTCAAGTTAACTCTTAAATTGGGATTAATAACTCAACCCAGGGCAATTCTCTGCTGCTGCACCCTGCAAGGTGCAAAGTACTTGCTTTGCTTATTTAAAACGTTTATGTTTATTCCCCAACCATCGTTATGCTTATCACTTAATTGCCATGCAATTTTTCTTTTCTTTTTTTCAAGCCCATTTCTTCATTTTGTCCTCGATTTTTTTATTTAGTTAATTTTAGTTCTATTTTTTTTATTTCATCTGTTGTTTTTATGCCAAAAAAAAACTAAAGTCTAACATTTATTTTCAAATGAGAGATTTCTAAGAATAAAAAAATAGTTAATTTTTGCCAAAAAAATAAAAATAAGTTCAATTGATGCAACGATCATTTCTTAAATCAGAGTACGCATCATTGGTGCCTGCTTTTATAATTTAAAATCGGTTTTAGTTTAATTGTTATTCTTTCGCATTTAGATCCTCTAATATTTATTTTTTATTTTGAACAATATAACTACAATTTTTGTACCGCAACTTGTTCCAATAGAGAGGTAATATTATTTAATTTTTTTTATCATTTTTCTCGTCATTTTACTTAAACTAATTGTGGTTTTGTTAGAAATCATGATTTTATTTAAAACGAGGAAAAATAAGTCTAAGATATTTGAAATGATATCTTTCTCTTGTACAAAATACAAGTCTTTTTTAATAAGATAACATGAGTTTCTCCAACAAAAGATGTTAGAAATATCATTATTAAGAAAATAATTAAATATCATGTATGTTTCCTTCTTTATTTATTTTTTCCTTTTCATTACAAAGTTTTCGTTTTTTCTAATCATGACAGACAACCTATTTTGTTCGCCAAGTAATTACTTGTATCGACACATGATAGTTTTGTCACGTACCATGTGTTGTGTCGGAGAAACTTCTACTGTCTAGGCGAGTATAAATTTTTTGTTTTGTTTTTGTTTTAGCATGTAAAATTTTATTAGGGTAAAATAATATAATTGATATTTACTATTAAAATTTCTATTAATGCATGTGATGATTCTTAAGATTTAAGAACTTTGACATGAAATTAATGTTATATGTATTATGGATTAGATTGTGATTACTAATAAAAATCTTATTGATTGAAAGAGGCATTAACTATAATTAAATTTTGTAAGTAAAAAGTCTTGTAAATCAAGAAAGAAATTATTATTTATTGGAATAGTGAAGGTATAATTTTTCTCTTCAGATCGAAAAACAAAAGGCTTTTTATGAGGAGTAATTATATCTTTTGTCGAGGTCTGTAGGTTATTATTGATTTACCTTGGGGTATCTTGGATTGGATGGCATAGTAAAATTATTTAAATGTTTTAAAAATAAAAAATTTATTAACTTGAATTTAGAAGCTCATTGAATTTTTTTTTAGTTTTTAATTTATATAGCTCTTAGAATTATTTTTTTTAAAATAGCCTTCTCTCTGAGAGCTTAGAGCTTATTGATACTTTCCTCTTAATTTTTTGTGTGGTTATAATATGGTATTAAAGGTATATTTGGTATTTTTATTGAATTACAAATAAAAAAAAATGACTAGCGCGTGCTTCAACATGTAAGCCGCTCCACCACATTCAAGTGGTATGTGTAACAGTTTATAGTGGCCAAAAAATAACCTTCCAGGGTGTTTTTCGATCTCTCTTAGCGATGATTACTTGTTTAGGCAGCACATGTATTGTCATTCTTGTTGGTTTAACACCAATTTGATTTCCCCACCTCTCTCCACATCTCAATTGGCATGTTGCACTTAAAAAGAAATCACAACAATCATTCAATTTATCTTTTCTTGAGATTTAGCCCCCCTTATTTTTAATTGCTCTTCTTTTATATCAATTAATTATTTCAAATTGGAAATTGTTTTCAAACTCACCCTCCTTCAATTTTTTTCATCTCTTAAATTTGGTCCCTGTTATTTATATTCTTTTCTTTTTGTTTGAGATGGGTTTCCAAATTGATTTTTTGTTGCAATTTCACCCTTCATAATTTTGTTCCCTATCAAGTTTGATCCTCATTTGTTTGATTGTTGTGTTTTTTGTTTGGAAAATTTTATATATATATATATATATATATATATATATATATATTACAATCTCATCCCTTAATATTAAATTTATTAGGAATTGGGCTTCTTTATTGAACCCGATATGCGATTTCACAAGTTGTAAACTTAGAATTTTAACCTCTGTATAAAAGGTTCACTCGGATTCGCTTGTATTTTTATATTATTGAATTAGATTTGTTTTTTTTTCATATTATTAAAATAACCGAGCTTATTAAACATGTTGACTTAATGACCCGAGTCTAGATTTTTCTCTCTATTTCATCCTTTAATGTTACATTGGTTGGGAGTTGGGCTTCTTTATTGAACTCAAGTCTAACTCATGCTTGTAAGGTTTGCTTGGTTTTTCATATTATATAATTAGGGTTGTTTTTTTTTTCTCATATTATTAAATTAAATGATCTTATGAAACCTAAGCGAACCAATTACTCGAGTTTTGGATTTTTTTTTACTTTTCTAAAAACACTTACGTCACCTTAACTATTTTTTTAATGTATGTTTAAAATTTTTTTTTCCTGCAATGTGGCTCCAGCCACCAATATAGATTTACTTAAGTTGTTTTTTTGGTCTTATTTTAGATTTAGTTTTTTTTTTTCATTTTTGACTTTCAATATTTGGTTCATCATGATTGACCTTATTGATTTGTATTGGTATAGGTTTCATAGAGTTGTCACAATCTCATGCCCTAAATTACAGATTTTATAGTTTAATCATGGTTAGTCTGAGTTGATCTAATATGTCATCATTTTAATATTTTTTTAAAAATAATATGCAATCCAATATGTTAATATTTCAATATATTAAAAAGTTTTTTTTTGTCCACTATGCATTAAAGTTTTGATTTCATAATGCCTTTATATTTTAAGTTTGAAAAATATTTATTTGACTCATGCATTAGCATGGGTAAAAACTAGCCTCTTACTAATCAGCTTCCTTGCTGCACCCTAACTAAGACTCATAAGGTTTTGTATAAACTAGCTATTTGACACTCACTTTGCAAGTTGAATAATGTTTTTTAGAAGGATAAATAAATAAATATACAGGTTTTTTCAACGTATTTGTTTTGACAAAAAAAAAGCTTATACATGCATTTAATTATATATATCAAGAACTATTTGTACCAATAAATACAAAGTTAAAAAGTCTATTCAATTTGCTTCGCCGCGGGTCAAATAATTTTTTTTATAAAACAAAAGGATGAATTTGTAGGTATTGTTAACATGATTTTTAATATCAAGAAAAAAAATATAATTATGAATCAAAAATTCGATACTCACATATAATAAAATAAAATGAGGATAACATGCATTAATAATACAAAAAACGTTATGAACACAACACCGTATGTAGGATCTCAATTTATTTTTTAAAGTGGTAGAGAAATAGGACAATATTATAAGTGCATTTAAATGTATCTTGATTCTTTTAACTAAGAAATATAAATACATTGTTTACGCTAAGATGTTAATATCAATCAAATTCTATAACAAAAAGGTAATTATTCTTGTAAAAATAAAATACAGATAGATAAATATGATATTTAACCTAAACATATATAATCATTAGGGAAACTCTCATGCTCAACATGTCATAAAAAATACTAAATAGGTGGTT
Source organism: Populus nigra (assembly GCF_951802175.1). Classification (NCBI taxonomy): domain Eukaryota; kingdom Viridiplantae; phylum Streptophyta; class Magnoliopsida; order Malpighiales; family Salicaceae; genus Populus; species Populus nigra. Next base: position 17,106,631 of record NC_084854.1, read on the forward strand.
CACGTTACATAGCATGTTATATCAAATTTTTTTAACTTTTTTTTTCAGGTGATGATTTTATTTTTAAAAAAGTAAGAAAAAATATATAAAAAATCAAGACTATTTTTTCAAACACCAAAAAAAAAACACTCTTAACTACCTAGTGGAGAAGTCATGGTCCCTAACAAAGTGTGACGATTGCTTGCTCATGCATGAACCATTGGATCCTAGCTCGAGGATTGTACAGTACAGTTTGACCCATTAGTATATAAAGTGAAGATTCCTTCGGACTGGGATTAGAAGAGGACAAAGAAAAGAGATATCCAGAAATAATAATAATAAAAATCAATTATAATTAAACATGTAAATAATAAGGTCGTTGGACATTAGGTGCAAAGTTAGGAGGGGGCGGTGGTCGATCTTCCATTAAAGAAATGAATTGAATACATATATTAGGAGGCAAGTAATTTGCCATGGAGCGAGTGGCCTTGAAGAAGTCAAAAGGAGGGGGAGAAATCTCCTCCCTCTCTTCCCTGTGGAGAGGCTGTAATTATTGCTATTATAAAGTTGGTGGTCCATTTTCGTCCCACCTTCACTCTCTGTTCCAACGAGAGGGCTGAGGGGGCAAATCAACAGAGTATATATATAAAAAAACAAACCCTAATCAAATGACAAACACTCAAATGCCCACTCGAACAATTTACTCATTAAAAGTGGTGCATGTGGCACTCATTATGCCATTCCATTGTCTTCACTGTGCCTAAGTTGCCTTATTTTTCTGTTAATCTTAATTGTTAGCCAGGGTTATGTACTGATGGGTTTTTTTTTTGCGTTTAAAAAATATTTTTAAATATATTTTTGTGATTTTAAATTATTTTAATGTATTAATATTAAAAATAATTTTTTTTTAAAAAAGAAAACCACATTTTCGACCATTTCTTCTGAAAAAGAATAAATTAGCTTTCTCATGCATATATATAACCGTATCAGTTTCAAAATACTAGTAATTATATTCCCAAAACACACTAGCAATTATAATTTCTCGTAAAATATTTAAATGTCAGTAATTCCTTATTAAAAAAAAATGCTTTCACATTTATGACATTCATCATAATGATGCAAATAAAAAATATAATTCGAGCATTTGGGATTTTCCTAGTGTTGTTGATCTATTTAATTCTTTAATTAGCTCGTCACGTTATGCTCAATAATTACTCTTTCAAACCAAGAATTGTCTGCTGATAAGAAAAGAACCATGCTTTAGCACGAGGAAGCCAAGGTACACTCATTTTAGAAACCTTACATTTTAGTCCCTTAACTTTAAATTTTCCCATTCACCCTTCAATTCAAGACTTTTTCCATGGGAAACTCACGTTTTGAGATCCAAAAATTGCCATGAGTCTTGTTACTTCATCTTCAAGCTTACCCTAATGTTTTTTTTTTTAAAAAAATGAAGCACGTTTCCTTATAAATCAATGAAACTATAATAAAAAAATAAAATCAAAGAAGTCGTTCTCATGAAGTTTCCTTCTCTCGAGCGACGAACATAAACAAAAACAAGGGATGATTAGAGATAGGGTTGGGCACTCGCTAGACATGTGCTCCAAAAGTCAAACCGTTATCATTTTTCTCTTAAAATATGATCGAGAAAACGAGGTAAAAAAAAAAAAAAGTGTTAGATAAAAAATTGGCTTTGGGTCCACTTTTTTTTTTGTTACACCATGATCAAATCCCAAGCATGACGAGCAGCTTTCTACACACAAAGACTAAAAACTAGTATTGTGCCCTACATGCCCTCACTCTGTGACGAGGCTAAAATTCTTGGCTCACACAAATTTCATAGGCTCATGGTCATGGTCCCTATTCTACAGCCTATTCGTCTTTTGCCGCATAATCTTGTTGGAGAATGAGAAGCAGGCAGGACTCGCGTATCGCTGATAACGAAGAGGATGATCTTGCATGACAAGCCAACACCGATGGCAGGGGATATTCATGATATGGATTTTACTATATTTATATTCTATTTATTATTTAATAGATAAAAGATTTGGCTGATTATGTAAAAGAGCATCTTGTCTATTATACCTCAAATAATCTCCTTCGTGTTTGTTTTTAAAGATAAAAACATGTAATGTGATTATATATTTAGAGTTTGTTTAAACTAGTATATGTATATTTGTTATTAAAAATAAAATATCACTATGATCTAAGATAATGTGATTTAAGACCTTGATCTAATATTAAGATCCGATCCTTACTTTTAAAATACAAGTATTAGATCTACAAAAAAATATGAACAATTAATAATAAGTATAAGTATGCTCAAAGATTGAAATGAGTTTGAAGGCCTCTATTCATTATCAAAGAGGCTATATGAAATCTCACCGATCCAATCCAAATTTGCTTGCACCATCAAAGAAAGGTGTTTCAAAAAAGTAACACATGAATAAATCCAAACACATACCTTTAGGGTTACCACACATTGATGTGGACCCCAATACTTCAAATATCCTAACACAAACATGTATAATAAATCAATAATACATCAAAGTCATTTGAGAACAATAAAATATTTGTTTGAAGTTTGAAATCGACCTTCAAGAGTCGTTGGAATAGTTACAAAGTTGTTAGAGAATGGCTCAAAATAGTGGTGGTGCGTCGACCTATGCATTGTTACTGTTGTCGTGTCACTATTGGGTTGGCGTATGGACCCATGCATTGTCATTGTTGTTGTTGCACATCTTTTATTGTATTGGCAACACCACCCTCTCCAATTCATTTTCATGTCGAAGGTGAGAAAAATCTCCACCCAAGGAAGGAGATTGAACCTTAAAAAGGCTTGACTTTTCTTATTCCTTTATATTCTCCTTCTTGTTAGACTTTTATCTTTAAAAAAGCTTGGTTGTTGTCATTCTTATTTGGGGGGTGGCTATTATTGTTGGTCGTTATAGCTATGAAGGCTTGTAGTGATGGGTTTCTCATTGATGTGGAGGAGAGATGATGTAGATACAACTAATTTTAGGGGAAATGTGGGATGTTTCAATGAAGGGGAGAAGGGCTGATCGACGACAAGTTGTTTCGTGAAAAAAAAAAGTTTCTAACGATGGACATGATGCTATCAGAGGTTATAACGTGTGGTTATGAATGACATTGATGGTGGAGAGATGAAAAAAAAAAGAGGCTATCAATTTTTCTTCTTCTTTCTCTCTGTTTTTTTCTAAACAAATCTTATTTCTCCATTAATTTTTCTTCTCTTTACCTTTCTCTCTTTCTTTCCTTGTACTTGCATATAAGTTTTCCTCTCTTGATTTTCTAAAAAAAAAAAATTTCTCTCATTTTTATTTCTCTCACCTTTTTTTTCTATATTTTTCTTCATTTTTTCTCTCTAAAAATCTCTCCCAATACATTTTTTTGCACCCCCTCCTTTTATTATGGGACTTCTCTATTTATATTCCCCTTTATTTTTCTCTTTTTATCTTCTCAATTTTTTTCCCACCTTCCACTTTCCTCTCTTTGTTTTTTTTTCTTTAATTCTTTTTTTATATCTTTATCGCTTAATTGCTTAGAAAGGGGGGCAAAAATTTATGTTTATTTTGGTCTCTCTTTCATTGCATGATTATCATTTCACTAATTATTCTTTTTTTTTCATTTTTCTTTGATTTTATTTATTTATTTATTGAAATATATTTGATATGAAAACAATAAGTGAAAGGGTAAACAATGTATTACTGATCATCAAAGATAATGGTAACAAGGGGGGAAAATAAAGGCAAACATGGAACTTTTTTTTTCCACTAACATCCAATGGCCATATATATACAACAAAAAAAAACTGGAAATTGAACCCCTTCAGTGTCACAAATAGTAAATTAACTATACAATTTCTTCAAAGTTACTATTGCAGTTACTGGTATTTTAAGTTACATATTCAACTTTCGGTTCTATTATGTAAAAAAAAAAAACTCATGTTTCAACAAAATGCTTAATAATTTCTAATTTCTAATTTCGAATGAGAGATAAGATTTGGGTTTTTTATTTTATTTTTATAAAGCATAGATTGGACTTAAAGTATTTATAAGATTGTATGCCCTCCTCAATGAAACCAGTCATGCATCCCCACGCATCAGGATTGACTACACAATGTTTTGGACTGATTGACCATACACACACCCCCTCTTTGATGAACCGACCATGTGCCACCCCTAACCTGGTCATGCATTTTCCTTGGTAGACCAACAACACACCCGACCTTTACGGGGCTTGGCCAACCATCCTCCAAAACTAACATTACATCTCCTTTTAATCGAATGACCATGCATTTCTCTGAATTAACTTGACATTCCACCTCATTGATAAAATAACAATGCATCCCCCCTCAACAAGACTTGGTCACGCACGCATATCCCCTCTGCAAACTAGTCATGCACCTTTTTAGAATGACTTTGTTTCCTTTCTTGATAGACCGATCAAGCATACCCTGTACTAACTTCGTGTCCATCTTTGGTGGATTGACCACATGTCCTCTCTTATTAACTTTGAGTCCTTTCTTAGTTGACCAACCATGTGTCTCTCTAAACTGAATTTATATCCCTTTTTAGTGGACTGACCACACGTCATTTCGAATTGATTTTATGCCCCTTCATAGAAAATACTCACATGTTTCCCTAAATAAACCTTGCATCCCCCTTCTTGGTAGATCGGTCATACATCCTTTATCAATAGGACTTGGTCGTGTGTCTCTCCTTGATGGATTGGTTATGTGTCCCTCTAGAAAGATCTTATACCTACTAATGTAACTGCTACACCTCAGAGGCAATTCCTCATAGTCAACCCTGATCTATTTGCTATAAACTATACTGACAAAATGTATGTACATATATTAAATGTTCACACATCCTTTTACAATAATAAAGCCATAAAATGGAATTAGAACATCCCCGTACCTATGAGAAGACCCTCATGATATCATTATTTACACTTAATAGTGAACTACTAACCTTATCTCCATACAAATTGATAAGAATAATAGACATATAAACAACCATGAGCCATTAAGTAGAGGGTTCCAATCTTGAAGCTTATATTCTTTTTTTTCAACCTCTAACCATCTCTTATATATTTTCTAAAAATATATACAACACAGTCTTTAAGGCTTCATTACTCCTATATTAGTGCTAACTTTTGCATTATATGGTCCTCTAAGCCTAATAAAAAACTTGTTTTATAGGTGCTTATAAAATCCATGTATGTCAGTTTTTATTCTCTAGTTCATCTATTAGCCTTGAAAAGACCTTAATCTTTTAATGTTTTAATCAAACCTCGTTAATAGCATTGTTTATGGGATATCCTGAAAAATACAAGTTTAATTTCTTTTCTTTTCATATATTTTCTATCTTTTTCCATGATTGATAACCTAGAAACTCTAAGACATGAAAAGGTTATAGACCTTCACACCACAAGTGCTTTATCAACTTCTTTAAATCTCTACTAGCTAACCTAACAAGTAATAATTCTCATAGAGGCACTCTTGTTTATATACAAACAATTAAGAGCCTTAAATATTCCATAATAAATGGATCCTTCATCAAAACCACATTTTACACCTTCTATTATATGCAGACAATTTTAGTTTTTAAAAAAGGCATGCCATAATTAAGTGTAAGAGAGTAGGAGAGATCATCACCACTCTTAAAGCCACGCAAAAGCTATTATTGCCATCATAACAAATGTTATCCAGGTGGACACTCCAAGAGCTACCAGGAAAAGCTAATAGACAAACTAGTATGTAGTCACAATCATAAGAGAAAATGAGCCTCAAAGCAAGTTAGATATGTGGTTATACGGGTTTTTGATGTGAATGTGTATAACCCATACTAGGTGAGAGGCTCTTCATTGACCATATAAATGTTGAACACTCTTTTTCTAAGGGATTTAATCACCATAAAAATGAGTTTAGATAGCTATGATAAGCTTACAAACCTAACAAAGAATATGCAAAATATGCATAAGAATCTAGAATTAATCATGCCAGATAGATAAGGTATGTGTAAAATTTTTCCTGGTCATATTTCATGGGTTAACCTAGATATGATATCTCTATTTGGTTTTTAAATCTGTTATTATAAAGCTCATTACTCACTATAACACTAGTATCTCAATAAAGTAAAGCTCCATAAAACTTCTTACCACTAACAAGGGAAAAATGAGGGTACCAAGACCTATATAAAGAGATCTAATAAAAAGATGTTGAAGGTAGGAAACATTCTAGAAACAATCACTATTGAGCCCTGGTGCAACATGCAAACTTTGCATGAGTATAAAGGCATTCTCCAACCCAGGTATAAGGTATAACTTTTCTCAAATACAAAGACTTTCTTCTCTTCGAATATAAGACTGCTTCTTCATATATTCTTCTCCATGAATTGTTTTTCATAAGTTATTCAAATCAACCATTTTATTCATGTTTAAAGGCTTTTACCCTCCAATACAAAAACCCACCTTATTTAAGTATAAAAGCATCCACCTTGTCCAAGTACAAAAGTAATGATCCTTCATAAGTGTGTGGTTAAACTATGCCCAGGTATAAGGGTATCACACCACTTAGTACAAAGGATATCACAAGAAAATTTTGGATTCATCCTGAATAGCTTATTAGCCCTTTAAAAAAACATCAGTGTTGATCAAACAAGATAGAAAAATAGTTTAGACTTGATGACTCGCATCTTCAAATTCCTGGTCCACTCAAATCATATGTACAAGAAAATTATTTTATCGTAAAGTAAGTGAACCTCGATTTGAGATAAAGAGCAATTGATGAGGGATAAGATATGGATTCCTTTACAAAGCCTACTATATTAGACCTAGTTGTCCATAAAACTGCACATCCTCCAAAATAGGACAAACCATAGGTCCTTTTTTTTATGGACTAGCTACACGTCTTTCCTTAACGGGACTTAATTATGCATTCTTTATTGGTGGAATAGTCATAATCCCCTTAATTGACTTTGCATCCTTACTCAATGGACTGACCACACATCTTCCCCTAAGAACTTTGCATCCCTTTTTAATGGACTAGCTACACGTCCCCTCTAATTGACTTTTTATACCCTTTCGGTGGATTGATCACTCGTTTCCTCTTGTTAGTAGACTGGGCACTTGTTCCCTCTATCTAGACTAGCCACGCGTCCAATTGGATTGACTTTGCATCCCTCTTTGATCGACTAGCCAAGCGTTTTCTCAACTAACTTTGCATCCCTTTTTAGACCAAATGACCATGCTTCCCTTTAGATTAACTTTGTATACCTCTTTGATAGACTGACCAAGCGTCCTCTGGACTAACTTTGCATCCCTCTTTAGATTGAATGATCATGCTTCCCCCTAGACTGAATTTGCATCCTTTATTAGTTGTTTAACCATACGTCTTTTTATATTGACTTTACATCCCCTTTCTTAGCGAATCAACCATGTACCATTCTCAATAGGAAATGGTCGTGCACCCCCTTTACTAGACTATTCAAATGTCCTTTCAAACTGATTTTGCATCCCTTCTTATTGGATTGGACACGTGTCTCCCTAGAATGACTCTGCGCCCTCATTTGACAAACTGACCACGTGTCATCTTAGATTGACTTTGTGTCCCCCCTTAATGGATTGGCTAAACATCCTTTGGGATAAGAATTATACCCATGAACCCAACTATTATACCTTGAGTGTACAATCTTTGGTTAAACTTGGTTTAGTCACCACCAACTATAGAGACAAAAAGCACTTAACATTAAATGTTCACACACCCTTCTACTATAATAGAGCCAACAAACAAAATGGTGTTATGGCATGTTCATATCCATGATATGACCCTTGTGATGTCATTTTTTTTCCATTCAACATTGAACTGCCAACTATATTTCCATGTAAGTTTGTATGGCTCATTGATATATAAACATGCATGACTCATCAGTCATCAGAGAGGGTTCTAATCTCAGAGTTAATGTTATATTTTCCAACCTTTGATTATCTATCTCTAATGTCTTCCCTGCAAACACATAACACCTTCTTTAAGACTTCATTCCTCCTATAACATTGCTAATTTAAGCATAGAAGGTTCCTTTTGTTAAATTAATTGAGATCAAATAGAGAAAGGAGGCTATAATTCTAAATAATCTGTATATTATGAATGCTTAAATTATAAAGTATATATAGGTCAAACTGAAAGTACTATTCTACCCTTAATAAATAAGACTATATAAATATTATTTAATACCTTTGAACTCAACACAAGACTTGTTTAGTAGGTTCTCGTGAAGTCTAAGTTGGATAGTATAGATCTCCTAGTTCATCCATCAACATTAAAAAGAACTTGATTTTTTTTGAATTTTCATGAAACTTCGTCACTTTAGTACACTACTATTCATTATTTACTAGAAAGAATTCTTGTTTGCAGTTGCTTCCAAAAGGATCTGATTCTTCGGCATCCAAGAAAGCAATCAAGCAAAAGGAATCTGCCCAAGCCCACGATGAAAATATATTAACATATAGAACAGGAAGATCTGTGCTTCTATCGCGTTCGCATCCATCACCCGCACATTACGTAAATAAAAAAAAAAATAAATAAAAAATAATGCAAATTAGAGTTAAAAAAAGCCTCAACAAAAAGCTCCACATACATTATTACCAACTCATTTCGATCCGTTAGTCAGGATTTGCAGATCCACACTTCTCAAATTAAAGTTCGAATCTTTTGAAGCTAGCTCATCCCCTGAGTGGATTTGTACATGTTGCAAAAACAAGCAAACTAAAGTCCAGCTAAACCAATAATGCAATGTACGTCGCCTCCTTCCTTGTTGTTAGGCTTTTGATCTAAAAAGTAGAGATTATTCTATGGGCATTCAGCTTTATCGATTCCTAGTTAGTCTGGTGTAGTGGAAATCCAAATGGGGAGTATCAAGATACAAGTCTTTTCCTTTTGCAAAACAGGTATCCTTGACGGCAGCAAACACCAAAACAATATGTGTAGCTAGTTCTCTAAATTAGTTAAGAAAAAGAAATCGGTGTACTGTTCCCCTGAATCTTTTCAAGTGGGTTTCCACTTCGTTTCTCCCCATGCCTAACCAATATTTTAAGAGGAAAAGAAAGGTACAATCGACATGCTTTTAATTAATCATCTTCCTGCTCAAGCATACATCTCTCTGGCTATATCTCAAGGATTCAACTCAGTGGATGCAGTTTCCATTGATTTGGTGAGAAATAAATCGGCATCTGCACATGCAATTGCCTGTCATCGTAACTGTCACTGTCACTGTCACTTTTCTATGGAAAAAACGAAAGTTGATGAGTGGTTTTTCATCACTTCTCTTTTAACAAGAAACTATACAGATGGGTTGCTAAGAACTTCTTTTTTGAAAGCTGAGTAGTGTGTACTTTTGTTTGGGAGAAAAAGAAATGACGTTCGCTCTTTTTTATGTGGTTTTGTGTGGGTTTTCTTTTGATACCATTTAATATCGCTCATACGTGCATATTTTATGTTTGATACTAAATAAATCAAGAAAGAAAAATAGATGATGAAAATAACCTAATATATATAATAAATGATGAATATATATAACAATTTTCTAAGTCATTCATATTAGATTCAACCTAGAATTGATATATTCACACATTTTTGGACGGTATTCTATGAAATCTCTCAAACATATCTAATTAAAAAAAAACCAGTTTGATTCATGCACTAAATCAAAACAAACCAAATTAAAAAATAGTTTGATTGATGCGCTGAATGTGAGATTCTCAACACCTAAAATTATACTTTTTAAAATAAAAAATTATACAATAAATAATTTTGATGAAAAGAAATTAAAATTTAGTATTTTTTAGGGGGGTGAACGAGTAATTGCCTCTACTACTTTTGGTGACTATTTGGTTGTGGTCACTAGATTTGACCATCAAGATCCAAATTTTTTTCACATAAACTATCTTTAAAACACTCGTTTTCAACCTTAAGACTCGTTTTGATGAACCAAAACAACTCCCAAGACCTTTTTATATCTTGGATTTTGATCCCCGATCGATCTCTCACATGTTATTTTAGCGTTGATAACCACTATCAATAAACTCCCATCTCCAAGGTGAACGCATCAACACCATTACAGGAGGTTTGTGGCCAAGATAAGTCTTGAAAAAGAAAACGAAGTGCCAAATCTGGCCTTTTAACCAAGAGGAATTTGCGTCCTCAAAAGTGAGGAATTAGTTCAAAGTGAAGAATCAATCTCAAATTATCAAAAAAAATAAGCTACCAATACAGCAAAGGGTCGAACAACGCATCACTACAGGCGAGGTGTCAAGATTTATCGTTAGTTTAAGAAAGCGAGGGTACTATGAACTAATAGTAATCCATGTTCTATGTCTCCAAAGAGTCCTTGTACGTTGTGAGAAAAGAAAGGACCCATCAAGCTAGGGTTCGATGAAAGTTGACCTTCGAAGTGGCAAGTGACAAAAAGGGTGCGCTGTGGTTTAAAATGATGAATGATTATGCATGTTTCGTAGTGGAAGTTGGTTCATCTCCCATGTGTACATGTTAGTGATCATATGCTTAATTAAGAGTGACCACTTTTCTTCTTCCATACTTTGGCCCCAAAACCCTTTTTGTCCTTCTCACTATTTTTCTTTTTTCTCGTCTTTTTTATTGCGATTTATTTCATCTTTTTTTTAAAAAAAAATCCCCAGCTTTTATTTACTCTTAAAACTATGATCACCCGCTTATAATATTCTAACAAAAACAATATATATATTATAGCCACCTTTCCTTTTTGTCAAGGCATCACACGCCACCCATTTTTGATTGTACGGTCGTGAGATGGCCATGCTTTTGTCTTATGATGTGGGCCTAGAATCTCAGCTGTGCACCACAATAAGCTCCTTCTCTTTCTTCTAATTGCATTTGCATTTGCATTTGCATTTGCATGCTTCCATGTTTTCTTTACTCCTCGAGGTGATGCTTTATAATAATAATAATAAATAAATAAACATTACGTTTCATCACCTTTATTTCTCCATTGGTGGCCAGAAACATTCATTTTCTTTTGAACAGAAATAGGTTTCATTGAGCATAAAACAACATCACGTCACGGGTCAATGAATCTAGTTGTGGGGTAAAAACCCAATACAAAAATATTTAAAGCATAACAACTCACGTAGAAAAACGCAGTAAAAACAAAAAACATAAAAGATATTCAAATTTTGAAACCATCAACTCTAATAGACAGTAAAATCATATTGTTATTTAATTAGGGTGTTTGGTTTAGCTTTAGTTTTTGTTTTTAAGTACTTTTAAGAGTGTTTTTATTTGAAAATGTATTAAATTAATTTTTTTAGTATTTTCTGATGATTTTGATGTATTCATATGAAAACAAAAAAATATTTAAAAATTTAATATATTTTTATGTAAAAATTCAAAAAGTTTGGAGAAGCCTACTTCTCGATTAATATTTCCGATCAAGAGATTCAAATCCATCTTCTTTCTAGCAGCCGTGGAAAGTGCTGCTTTAAGAGAGTATTTGACAGTATGGTTGCGGTTGTTTTTAAAATAATTTTTCGTGCTGAAATGCATGCTAATGATATTTTTTATTTTTTAAAAATTATTTTTTGACATCAGCATATCAAAACGATATAAAACATATAAAACATATTAAATTTTAAAAAAAAAATTGAATTTTTTGAGAATATAATTTTCACTACATTTCTAAACATATTTAAATATTTCATTAATCTAGGCATAAATATCATAATCACGAGGGGATTGATTTGTTCATCAAGTAGACCGGGACAAAAATCTAGCTTGAGCTGTTTGTTATTGTGGCCAACTACGCGGTTTGGACACAATAACAAATGAAGCCTGAATTAATTAAACTCCATTAAGCAAGAAACTTTTCTATTAAGATGAAGAGAAAGTAAGGGATAAACTACACCAACCCTAAGGGTAGAACACAGCCTACAAATTATTTTAGGAAATAAAACTAGAGAAGGTTAGAGCAGAGGTAGATAAATAAACTTGGTTGAGAAAGAGAGGGGGCTGCCACGGGAGAACACAATAGAGAAAGCCCCAAAACTTGAAAATCGTTAATTTGTTGTGCTTCATTGCTTATAATAAAATAATAAAATAAAACACCTTGGTGGTCTCAGGTTCAAGCCCTGTAGTTGCTTATATGATGGCCACTGGAGGTTTACATAATCGTTAACTTCAGGGCCCGTGGGATTAGTCGAGGTGCGCGAAAGCTGGCCCGGACACCCACGTTAAACTAAAAAAAAAAAAGAAGCAATGAATCACAACAAATTAATTTTGAAATTTAAGATGTTGTGCTCCATGATGTTTTTGTTAATCATAAAATTCATGCTAGTTTCTCTATTTTTTTTTAACTTAAGAGATATTTTATAATTACTTTATATAATTGAATATATTTTTTTAATGATTTAAAAAACGTTATCTTATATTTATTTGATACATTTAAAGAATACTAGTTTATAGAACCACGCTACGCTGCAATTCAAATTAATTTTTTTTTAACATAATAAAAAATATTTAGGTCATAAAGAATTATTTATATTGTTATTAAACTCGGATTAACCCGTGAATCTTGAAACCTATCGATCCAACTTCTTGCTTAGCCAAGGTTTAAAACCAAACCATGTAGGAGTTGTTCAAATGTGATTCAATCAACTTGATCAATTTAAAGGTAATCTAGATAACTGGTAAAAATAGTATAAGGACAAAAATTAATGAAAGAAAAAACGAAGTGAAAATGAAAAAAAGGGAGGTGAACCCCAACTTTTTTAGTATAGAGCATAACTAGATAAGTGACATGCGTTATACTATTAGTCATGTCAATTTTTTTCAAAACATAAAAAAAGATGTTTAGCTAGGTGATGGCAGTGTTTTTAAAAATTTTGAAGGGTTGTTTTGAAAAATAACGGATTTATGTCGTTGAAATCTTTCCAACGATATCGACGGTGTCATCATCGAAGTTTTGATGTACTTCTGATTTTATTTTATCTTTTTGCTTTCTCCTTTTTTTTTATTGAATCACATGTCTAATAATTTTGCAATTTAAAAGAGTTATAGATAACACTTGCTATTCTCTAAACGGGTGTATTTTCTTGGTATTTTTTATGTTATGTTATTTTATCATTTTTTTTTCTATGCTAGATTTTTTTTTTTCAAAAAAAAAACCCTCCGACGTATTCAAATGTAACATCAAAATTCAGAGTCAGGCCATGAACGCAAGCAAGAACTGGCCATTGGCCATATGCCGACAAGACATGTGTGGATATCCGCCATAGGATGGTAGTACTATGCATTTTTGGGTGATCCATCCATTCAATTTTGAAGTCCATCCCCACCACCTTAAAGAGAAACAAGAAGAAATCGTGGATATGAAGGAAGAAACCACGTCAGTGGAAGGAAGCTTGTTCAAGAAAACGATGTCTGATAGATGATGGTGGGGTGTGGGGGACGTTATTTATGAACTTTGATGTGATGAAATGAAGGCCAGTGCAGGAACCTTTTTCCATTAAAAAGATTATGATTCGTCATTGCCAAGAATTGGACCAACCCTCGTCTGCATTAAAAACATAATAATAATAATATGATCCTCCGATTTTACAATAATTGATCCAATAATAGAATTTTATCCAAAACTCAGTTGGAAGATAAATTTAGGGAAAAGTCCCACAAAAATCTGACCACAAGACAAACAATGTTATGATGCCAATTATAAACCTAGATAATTCATATGCTATTCTTGTCAAGTGCTATAAATTTGTGTACGTGCACGGATTGCTATATACAAGTTACGTGACTTGTACTTTGTTATGGGTCAAATATTTTTATTTACTATAAAAAAATTAGATATGTAAGTTTTTTTAACGTATTTTTGTAGTTTAAAAAATCTAAGTTCAAGTAAAACACTTTATGCATATACATAATCAAATAAATTAAAAATTATGTGTGCAAATAAATAAATAAAAAGTTATTAATGATACCTAAAAATAAAACATTTAAAAATCAAGAGACAAGTATAAATCAAGATATTTAATCTCAAAAGATATGTTATTTACCCTGCAGTGTTTTCTAAATTTGTTTATTTCAGTCATTGTGATAGTCGAAAAATCAAGGTTTAAGTTTATATATATATATATATAAAACTTGTTTTCAACATAATTTTTACCCAAAATACCTATAAAACACTGTAGAAACCGTGATAAATCTATCTACGACTTCAAAAAACCGAAATCAACCTGAATTAAAAAATCATCACGAGTTCATATCTGTTTTTTTATGAACTTTAAAGGCACAAAACACCTAATATGAAATCCTTTCATCAAATGGAACCATTTAACACATATATAGTTTGTTTTGGTAGTCTAAATCAGTGTCAACGACACTTTTCTTTCTCTAATGCCGGAATCTGACGACCTCTCTCTCTCCTCTATCAACCAAGAACTAAAAATAAACTTTTATACCAAAACTGAATTAGAAAAATATTGAAGTACTGAAATTGTATAATTTGCGTGAATTTTAAAATTTAAGGACCAAAGTGCATTTTTTTACAAAACTTATAGCATGCCACTCATATTTAGTGTTTTTTTTTATTTTGGTCCCTCTTCTTTTAATCTTATATTTTCATAAAAAAATCAATATCTCACTAAATCATAAAAAATTAAAAATTAAATTAAAAAAATATAAAATTTTATACAGCCCATCTAGAATAATACATTAAATGATAAGTAATGGAAACCTTAAACAGTAAAAAAAAAATCACTACTTTTAAAGTAATCTTTAATAATTGACAAGCTCTATTTGGTTTCAGACTATTCTTGTATTGACAGGTGGAGACTCTACACCTAATTCTTTACATATACTTGACCATTTACCAGACAGCAGATTCTGCCAAATTAAGAGTGAGATATTTGTAGTAATAATTTATAGCCTTAAAAGTAGATTTCAAAGTGATTAGGACTTGAGCCTCACATCTATTAAGACTAATGAACCTATAAATAGTGAATTCTACAAATAAGTCAAAGAAGAAAACAGGGGTGAGTAACGAGACTCAACACAGGTTAGTTAAAATGTCTAATTAACAAAGGTAAGCTAGGACCCATGGTTCCAAAAGTTGAAAAGATTGAATCACAGTCTAGATGGGCTAGATTTTCAACGGCTTGAGTGTGCTTGGGAATGAGACATGGTGAAGTGTGGTTGATTTGTTTTTAGGTCTAATCCTTCTAGCATACATATATATATATATATATATATATATATATATATATATATATATATATGAAAAGGTAAAAATACATGTATATATTTTTTTTATCCCATAAGAAATTGAATTATTATTATTATTATTATATTAACATAAGTGTCTGAGTCAGTTTGCGTATATCTCGACTAATCTCACGGATTCTGAAATTAATAACCATGTAAACTTATAGTAGTCCTGAAAAGACCTGCACTCATGATTATTAAAGAGTAAATCCAAGACTTGATCTATTAAGCTACCTCTTATAATTACAAGAAATTAAATTATTATTATCATTATTATTATTATTTATTAATATAAATATTTGGGTCAAATCTCAACTAATTTTAAGTTATTCACCATGCAGGAATCAAAATTTCAGGAGCAATCCTACAACTGACCAATTGAATTTGAATTATTAAAGTTGCATGGTATAGCTCAGCCATAGCTAGCATCTTATGTCAAGATCTCACAAGGAAAAATGACCCCTAGGGATTTAAACCTCTCGGGCCCATTCCCAACTCCTCAGAGCACAGCTTTATACCTAACAGATTTGAGCTGGTTTTCATCACCAAATTTCTTTCTTAAAACACAAAAAAGGATTTTCTTTGACGTGCCATGAGGAGTAAACTATCAGGATTTTCTCTACAGTAACCTAGGAGGGTAGCCAGTAAACTTGTGGAGAGAGTTGAAGACAGTGAGAGATGATGATGCCATGAGAGTGAAAGCATGTGACTGCAAGGGATCATGACAGAGAAGTTTCGTGCAAACAGCCTAGAAAATTCACTCTCTTTTTTTTTGGCCTGCATGTAAAGCCGTGTATAAAGTGCATCTTGTTTCCTACTGTGGCTGTTGCTATTTTTATAAGCATGGCTTTGTGAAATGAATACCTCCGTATTATTAGGATACCTTACATTTTCTTGCACAATTATTACACCTAAAAAGCACCAAAGTCATAAGTGCATTTATATATTTCTTTGAAGCAGAAGTGCATTCATGTTGCTACGGTTTTTAAAGTATTTTTTTTGTTGAAAATAAATTAAAATAATATTTTTTTATACTAATACATTAAAATAATTTAAAAATATTATATAAAATTTATTTGAAACACAAGCAAAACATTATTTTTTATAAAAATAAAACCATTCCACTAAATAAAATAGGTTCTTAGTGTACACGAGACTTCACCCATTAGACATGCACTAGTGTGTGTACAAAAAAATCAAGAAAAAAATAGAGATCAAGAAACTAAGAATCAAACTAAAAAAGAATAATACATCACAAATTAGAATTAAATGATGAAATTGATAACAAATAAATTTTTTATAAAATAATAATAAAAATTAAAAAAATAAAGATCAAAATTGAAATGTTAATAATGAAGAGGACAACCATAAAATTTAGAATGACAAACAATTTTTGACTAAAGAAAAGAGAAAAGAGAAAAAAATAAAAGAAAGCCACGCATGGTACAATTTGTTCAACCACTACCACCACGGATTACCCCAATAGAAAGAAGATATTACAATGACTAACGATTGATTCTAACAATATGATAGAAGAGCCTTTTTAACCACCGGAAAACACCGTCCAATAAATTAGAAGGACAGAAACACCTCCCCCACATGTTGATGCATATTTTTTTCATTTTAATAATATTTTATGTTTTTTAAAAGATAAAAAATTCATTTAACGCAATCTTTAAAATTCTTATTTTTAAGGATTATTAAGTTATTTTTCTTGAAATAGTGAAATGACATAAAAGCTTCTAGATGCTGTTTTCAAGAATTTTGTTTTTAGAGATAAATTAATAATTCCACCGTGTTTAAAAAATAAAAATAACAATCATACCCCTAATTAATTTAATAATGATTAATTGTCCATATAAAAAGATATAAACACCCTAACATTATTTTTTCAAGAAGGGTAAAATAACAAAGACGCTATAGCAGTTAATAGCATAATGTGTCTAAATCCTCAATGTTTTCCTCTTCCGTTGCTTTTTTGAAATGTAAGGCTGTCATTTTGGGTTTAGGTTCTTGCACGAATTCGGTGCACAATTGGCCATCGAGCTCCATTCTTTAGCCATTCAAACCCTCCATCATTAAAATAAACATTCGAGGATGTTTTGTAGCATCTTCACAAGGCATCCTTCTACTCTGCTGTATCAAGTAAAGTACTCTCAAATGTAATGGCTACAAGAAAGCTTCTTAGGAGAAAGAGGAAAAGGAACTATTTATTGAGGTGGAGTCAAAAAGAATGGGGAGGACAAAATAAAGGCAGAAGGACAAAAAATAAAAGCAGAGAGGCGAGTCAGTCCAGTAGGCATTTTAAGCTGTAAGCATGCAATTGGCAAAGCGGAAAAAAAAAATACAAAAGGAGCAAAGTCCGAGAAATGTGACTGAAACTTTAGCTTTCTAACGGGCCCTCTCTAGCATGTTTAATGAATGAATTTTCGGACTCTTCTCTTCACCTTCTGCTTCTGGCTCGCTGCTGTTGAGAATGCTGGTAGATTGTAGGGAAGCCGAGGTTATGCTCATTGTCAGAGCATAATGGTGTGCTTGCTAAAAGCAAGGCCAGTGTACTAGCAAGCCGTTTTCAAGTCAAAGATATATGCTTCCCTTGCACAAAATCAATTATCATGCCTGGTTTTTTTATTTTTTTTTGAATATTTTCTTGTTTTATTTATCTTGAAAATGTATGGTCTAGAAAAAGAGAGTTTTTAAGCGGATGATAAAGAGGACTAAGGGCTCTCCAACTCAAGTTTCATTCGGTTTATATTCCTAAAGAATCTCAAACAGATTTCAGCTCTCAAGGTTGAAGAGATTTCTTCTAAGCAATATAATTAACCTCACTGGAGCATGGCTGAGATAACATAATTCTGGGATATTTTATGCCACCAGCATTCAGAGCACTCGGTACCATGGAAAGGAAACTTGACATTCCCAAAACCCTGTCTCTTTTCTCTAAGCTCATAATTTGCCAGTTTGCTTTTGCATGATTGTGCAACAAAAAGACCTCCCTACTCGATACCCCGAACACAGCAATTTTTAAGATAAAACGCAAGCAACAAGCTCTAAATTTTAGAGCATTAGCATGTGTGACTTGGTCACAATCATTTGATCCCAAATTGCCAGTTCATTTCTGATCCTGAAGCTTCATGAGTTTTCATAGCAACTTTCAGTCATTTATTGAAGATGGTTTAGACCACCTGCATAAGCAACATGTGAGAGAGAAAGGAACGAAAGCCCCATATTTAAAGGCCCAACAACAATAACTGCAGGAGCCAAGGCAACAAGCCCCATATTTAAAGGCCCAACAACACTAACTGCAGCAGCCATAGGAAGCGGCGACAATGGAATGCGGGAGTGTTTCATCTTGGTATATATCTTACATCTTGGATCGAACCTTTTCAATCATTTCTCTTCTTTAAATCTTTCCAGAAGGACTTAGGGGCACTGTTTATAAATGTTACTCTCCGTAGTCTTTTGAATGGTGCAACCTGTAGAGGGCAGAGAAAGCAATCAGTTGGCAAGCAAAAGAAGTGTTCGAATTTCATCAATTTAGCAGAATGTATGTGCTGTTATTCATAGCAATGTTTCTGTGAGCATCGGTTAAGTATTGAAATGATGATATATTAGATCGATTGGAGTAATTAAAGTTAATCTACTAAATTTACTATCCAAGTTATGAAATTCTGATAACTTTATAGAAAAAACATTAAAAAAATTTTATTAACTATAATTTTCAATCAATCTAATATTAAATAATATAATTAAAAACTAATTTCAATTAAAAAATTAACTGAGTCGATTTAGATTAACTTTCTAATTCTAAGTTATGAAATTAAAATAACTCCATAAAAAGTACATCAAAATAAATTTGAGGTTCAATTTACAATCAATCCAATATTGAAGGATGAAATTAAAAAAAAAAGATAAAAAACCACCAAAGTCAACAAAACAAACTCATAATTTTTTATTTTTAAGGACTATAGTGTAAAATGCATTGACACTTCATTGTTCACTGCTAACATGGGTTTTAGTATATTACTAGGCTTTGGGTCCATATTTTGTTGCGAGTCGGATAAAAACTATATAATTATATTAAAAAATATAAATGGTTTTATTTTTCCTATATACAATGAAATATTTAAAATGATGATTAAAAACTCAATTAGTGTATCGGAATAAATTAATTGACCACCATAAACACTAATAAAATGAAAAAAAGGTTGGTGTGACTTGTTCGATAAAGCGAGCAAATAGCAAACTGACTATCTAATTAAAATGCTGATCTGTTTTTTTTTTTAAAAAAAACTCATGTCATTCTAGTCTTGTTTAATTCTAGCTTAAACGTGAAAATAAAGAATTGTCAAAGGATTAAATAAGAAAAAAAATGAGGGAGTGAAATGAAAAAATAAAAACAAATTGTATCGACTCGGGTTAACACATGAAATTTACAATTCCGGTAATGGACATAACCATAATAAGTTAACGTAACTAAATAATTTATCTTTGTTTTTCCTTCCCTCATTCTCTTCTCGGTTGGACCTTTATTCGGTCTTAATTAATCACAAACAAGACTAAATCTAGAAGCATATATAAGAGTTATGAAAGAATTGAAGTTAAAACTTTAAAAATATGTCATATTATATTGATCTCAGTCAGCTTTAATTAAAAAAAAAATTTAGATCTTAGGTCAAAATATAATCCCAATAGAGCATAATGTTTTTAAGCTAAGTTATAAAAAAATGATGAAATTGTTGTTTTATTTATTTGAAGTTGAAAAACAAAATCAATGATAACAAAGGGATAATTTTATTTTATTTTTAATTCAGGTGGGAATTCATTAAAAAAAGTCCTTCATGTTGTGTCACGACCCGTTCAATCATCAATTCGTGCCAAGAGCTCAACATGGTCTAATAACTTTTTTTAATAAATTTATATTGCGTCTAAATATAGATTAAAATGAATTGCAACAACAAAACCCATAAAAGCCTAGGTGCAAGGGCCTAATGGCCCAGTGTGTCCTAGGCATATGAAAAAAAAAAAAAAGGGTAAGGAGCTTGGATCTGCATGCTAAGACCTTATATAATTTTTAATATTTTAAAGAGACATGCAACCTTTTTATGAAATAAATAAATCACGTGACTTGTCGCCTGTCTGCCCAGAATTCGACTACCATAGTGGTGGTCAGAAAATCAGAGTAGAGATATTTTTGTCTAAAATTCTTTTTTTTTTCAACCTATTTTAACTATAAAACACCTTATAAACACTATCACAACACCTAGAAACCAATTTATCGATCTAAGAAACTCCAAACACGACCTCAAAACATGAAATCAAACCGGGTTAGTTTTTTCTTCCTCAACCTTGATCTATTTTTTAGGTAATATTGAGGTTTGAGACAGCTACCACTCAACTTCTTTTATCAAATGAAACCCGTGGACACAAATATCAACTAATTTGGTGGCCGAAATATGCAAAAATGATGACTTTCTCTCCATATGCCAGAATATGGTGAAAATCTCTATTTAAAAAATCAGGAACTTAAAAACAATAGAAATGAGGTTGTGTATCAAAATTAAATTTAGAAATATAAGGGACCAAAAAGGTCTAATTTTATAAATTAGGAGTGTAATTTTTACACCGACTTAAACACAACTTATTTTCGACGCCTTTTCTAAGTTGATCCCCTGTCTTTCAATTTTGTTTTTAGCTAATAAAATTGATGCAATTGGATGCTAATTTTACAGCAAAAGGACATAATATAAAAAAGTTAAGGGACCAAAGTGAAAAAAAATTAAAATAACACCACTCCATTCCACGTTTCTTTATGAATGCTTGAACAATGTTTGACACAATTCAAAACATGTTGTTAGTATATTTAGTTATAGTTATAATAATGTATAATAATGTTTCAACCAAGGTTGTTAAAATCATGAGTTAACTCATAGAATTTTACGATTTTACGAGTCAACATGTATCTAACATGCTAAATCGGACTAAAACCTCAAAACCAGTAAAATTAAACTTAACTTGTGCAAAATCGGTAAACTCGGTTTGATTTTACGAGTTTACTAAATTTATGATATGAACTAAGTCAGGTCCAAAATTGACCTTAAAATATATGTTGACTAATTTTGCGAGATTGAATATATCTTTCAAATCGTATATTGGATAAAACTAAAATTTTACAGGAAAATATTAGATACATGAAAAAATATTGTGGTAAATTTTCGGGTCAAATAGAGTTAGGAAAATAATATTTCAGAGGGTCAAAGTTAATAAACTAATATTGCCAAATATGTTAAACAAGATATTTGTGTACTATTTGGGATATATCTAGAGTTACCGGTGGAATTTTGTTTCAATTAAAGTTGGGATAGAAACTAGACATCTGAAACTTTCCAACTATATATCGTATGCCTAATAATTTATCCAAACGAGAGAGAACGATATGCTTGAAATCAGGAGAGAACATGTCTGAAATCATAACTCAAATCTACAAAGAATATGCAAAAATTAAAGATTCAAGCTACATGAGGAATTTTAATATGAAGATTTTTTTTTATTCTATTTTTTTAAAAAATAATTATTTTTAATTTGAATTTTTTCTAGCACATTAGATATTATTTGGTGGTTTATTTTATTATTGAATTTATGTTAGTTAATTACTAATTTAAACTCATTAGCTTGCAACCTAAAAGGGGTCTATCAAGACTTATTGTGATGGGAACAACCAAGTTCTCACTAAATTTATGTGTGCTTTCTACCTTTCAGTAATTTCCCTGTATTGAGAAATTTTGTTCTGAGACTTTTTATTTTTTCATGTCATTAATTTATTGATTCATAATATCTATCTCTCTTATTTTATTTAAATTACTCAATTTAGATTACTCATTGATTATAATATTGTTAACTCATTTTATTATATTTTAATGTAATTTAATTTTTTGACTAGAATTATCAATATATAATTAATTAAAATATATATATATAATTTTACAATTTAAATTTATAATCCGAGTTTATATTATATATATTATATTTTTCATGATGTATCTGAAAAAAAACATTTTCGAGAATCTTTGTTTCAACACAAGTATTGAGGTGAGTTGTTAGCAAATAGCAGAATATTGAAGGGGAGGGGTTGGATTTGGGATAAAGAACGTCTACCTCCATTTTGTTGCTGAAGACGTGTTGGACTCTAGCTGGCAGTAATTAGGGGACAATATATCTTACTATTATGATCGGAGTTTAGATCCCAACAGATATCTATCCAAATTCTGGTAAGAAACGTATAGCATTTTAGAATGCTTACTCGTCCAAGTCGCTAGCTTGAGCATGCATGCCCTAGAAAAGGATGCTTTTATCTACTCTATGGTCTTGGATGATAAAACTCAAATATCAAAAGGAAAGGTCACACTGCAACTCAAGGACTACAAAGTCATTCGCTTCATTCAAAAGCAATTAACAGTTCCAGTAATTTAGTTTTCCCCTGATCTCATATTTCAAATCTTATACAAAACTGAAAGCTACTAACCCACAATCTGGCATCAAGCCCCTTGTGGCTTACATCAATGGCCTTTTACGTCATGGAATCTGGAACGTCTTGCTAGCTCCAATGTAGAACCAATAATGCCAAGTACGGACCAGAAAATTGATACCAGCAGGGCTTAGATTACTGTTGCCATTAGAGGATCAAACAGACCTGAAGATCTCCTTGTATTTTTCTGGGCTGTCAAACCATGTCCGGGTGTTGATAATCTCCTTTTCCAACCAAAATGGATCTTCTTCCTTGATCTCATTCCACGACTGGAAGAATCTTTTCCACTTGTTCATGGCTCTCTTCAAACGAACACTTTTGCCTTTTCCAAAGAGAAACTTGAGATAATCTTTCCCTAGTCGAGTCAGCTCCTCGCCACTGATAATGTAGACATACTGCAGTAATTGGGCTAAAAAAGTTGAATGCGGTGCAACACAAGTATTTCTAGTAGACAAACTGAAGCGACCACGCTTCAAACCATTTCAGGTGATACATTGTAATATAAAACATGAAAAACTTCGAAGGAATAGAGATTTATCATAGGGCTGTGGCTTGCAAGAGTAAAAGAAAAAACATAGCTGCACACACAAGCCAACAGAGGCAAATACTTTTGGAATTAAAAAAAAAAAATGTCTTCCAATAAAAACAAAAAGAGACTAGGTTGCATTTTCAAGCAGGGGAGATTTTCAGTGATCATTTAGAAACAAAGAATGAAGGTTTTCCGGTTAGAAAAACCTTCATTCCTCGCTGCATTAGAAATAACACTACTGCCAATCACTTTTGTTTTACACAGACACACACAAAAGCAACAAACAGCCGAGAATCAGTAGCTAGTAAATAAATTCTATTAGTTCAGTTTTGGGCTAGTAACTAACTGAAATGATGTTAGTCTATTTCAAGAACCCTTTATGGCAACTCTCTATTCCATAAGAGATAAATATGCTCAAAAACTTGCAAATTGAAACATTGAGTTGAAAAAAAACAGTGCCTTGAGCGACCATATGCACCAAAGCAGAGGAAAAGAAAGATATTATTACCAGAAAGATAAAGCCAATAGTAGCTAATATCACTTGCATGGTTTCATCAATGATTCCAACAAGACCTTCATCCTCAGATTCTCCAGAACCACCCCCACCCCCACCCCCACCCCCACCCCCACCACCACCTGGTGGATTTTTTTCGCTGCCTCCATCATAAAATTCTTGTTTTTCAATCTGCTGGCGTAGCATATCTTCTATTGATTGTCCCTTGAAACTTCCCATAGCTTTTTCAAGTGGATTCCACGCAGGTCCCTACAATTAAGAAGTTCAGTCAAACATATACGGTGTTCCTTAATCATGGCCAAGGCTTACAGAAATGACTCACAAGTACAGTACTCACATAGACATCAAATCCCTCCCTCCCTCTCATACAAAACAATTTTCAAGGCCCAAATACAGCATTCGGTTTATGCCCTTCACTATCGCATAAATTTATAGAACAAACAAACAAACAAGCATATAAATAAGATTCCACTCATGCAAACAGCAGGAAAAGAAGTCACATAGATGACAAGGAAGAAAAGTGAGAAAACAAGAATATTTTGCCCAAGGTTAGCAGAAGAAGCAGACACTTACACATTGGTTCTATGCCCTTCGCTATCACACACACACACACTAAAAAAGGGCACCGTGTAACCATCAATATCCCACAGCATTCAATCAAATTATTATATGGCCAAGAACAACTATGTCAGGGATCCCTTTGGAAAGCATAACACACCTACTACAAAATTAAAATCTCAGAAATATCACTGAAAAAATTATGTCAGCAACCACGCACACCAAACAAAAACTTAAATAAGAGGCCTGGTACCTGGTTGTCTTTTTCGGACTTATCTTTGCCACCAAGCAAGCAAACAGCTGAGCCATTCCGGTACTTCACCACAGGCTCACTTTTTTGGTGCTTCAATAAAGTGGCAAATTGCTGTTGCATCAAACCATTTGGAGGATATTTCAAAGACTTCATAGAAGAACCATTAACACGGGGCAATGGTAAAACACACAACGGTGCATCATTTTGACACCTTGATTGCGAAACTTTTGGAATAAAGAGAGAAGGACGGTGAACATTTGTCTGAATGCAGCTCGCCATCTAGACCAATCTTTCAATCCTCTCTTTGGGGATGCATTAAATCTCCCGAAAAAAAAAACCTAAAATTTCAAACTTGAAGGGTCACTAAAGAATAGCTTAAATTGATAAAATTTCAAAGACTTCATAGAAGAACCAGCACCATCCATCTTCCATTTGTTACAGTCTTTTTTCAAAAAGTACTCAAATTATGATCACATGTACTTGCATTTGGTTGCAGAAAAGTCAGGATATTATAACCACAACAAGTTATGAGCAAGAATCCTGTGAAGACAAACACAATACCTGTGTTGCTGCGGCGTATACAGTTACCCGCATACATTAAGATACAGTTCAGTATTCTTTCTAAGAACCTAAATTTTACCCTGAAAGATTACTAACAAACATATTTTAATTCTATTTCCGCAACAGGAAAAACAAATTTCTTTTCTTTTTTTTTTAAAAAAGAGAGAGACTGGAAAAATGACCTTTCCCAAAAAAAACTTGAAAAATATATCAACAACAAATAATAACAGAAAGTATAAACAATAGAAATTGAGAATCTCCATTTCAATCGATTTTTTGCAACCAAAAAAGATCAATTTAAAGCCGTAGAACTCACCGGTGATTTTGAAAGCCGTAGAACTTTCCGGCGATTTTTGTCACTGTTGTATTTACCTTTGTCTGTTCTTTCTTTCTGAAGATAGAATAGAGGAATTAGAGAGGATAAAAGAAAAACGTACCTATATGGTTTGGGCTCTTTTATTTTGGCGATTAAGGCGGTTTAACTTTAATGGGCCGAATTCTTGGCCCATTAGGACCATTATTTTTCTTACACTCCTATCTATGTTAGTGTTAAAGTCTGTTTGTTTAATGTTTGTGCACGCTTCTTCCAGGCCTCCTCCTTCTCCAGTGCAGACAGCAGAAAGAGAAGGCTTTGTACTTCAAGTTTAGGCATGGATTTGATGGAAATTTACGAAATTGACCGGACAGTGGATTTCATTCACAGCAGAAACTTCACCAGAGTCGCTTTACAGGTAATTAATAATTAATTACATGGCTAAATCCTCTCTTTTTCTCTGCTAATTATATATTATAATTATTTTTAAAAATAGTTTCCAGATGAGTTACTGAAGGATTGTACTACAGTGGTGAGAGTTTTGAGGGAGAAAATTGGGAAACTGAAAGAACAAATTGGGGTTAGTTTGTTTGTAATGGCGGATTCAACGTATGGAAGTTGTTGTGTTGATGAAGTAGGAGCTTCGCGTATCAATGCTGATTGTGTTATTCATTACGGACACACTTGCCTTAGCCCGTGAGTACTACTTTTTATCTTCATTTCTTACATTTTAGCTTGTTTGTTCTTATTTTTTTTTTTTTTATGTTTTTGTGTGTTTGATTTTGGTAGGACATCGACCCTTCCGGCTTTCTTTGTTTTTGGAAAAGCTATGATTGATGTATCAAGTTGTGCTGCAAGTTTATCGAATTATGCCTCAAATAACAGCAAGCCCTTTATGGTATGATATAATGTTGCAATGTACGGATTTTTTAAAGCGATCCACATGGCAATGTGGTACTACTCTATCGTGATTTGAGCAATGTAGTTGTAGTTGAACTTATGATGAGCATGTAGGGTGGTTCATAATTTGCTTGCTTGTCCATCACAGTCTAGAAAATCTTAGTGGCTTCTCTGCAGCTGTTAAGGTCAAAATTGTGATGATCAAGTTGAGTTGGTGCTTAAATTCCTTTTTGCTTGTAAATTTCTCCATCCGCAGTGAAGGAGATTGATTGAGTCTTGTTGGTAGAATCCCTTACTAACTCTACTAGCTGACTAGTGTGTGCCTGTAGCTATATTAGGCATTGATTACCCTTGTGCCTAAAAGAAAAAAAAATCAAACATGGAGTTACTGATTTTCTTGTCTGCTAATAATTTGAGGGTCTTATAATTCTTAAGGTATAAAAGACAACTTTATTTGAGATATACTATCCATGTAACAAAGACTTTTGTTGGTACAACATAATGTTGCTATGTATATTCATGGCAACTATGACATTGGATGATAGGATCTTATGATAAATGCTGTTTTGAAGTTTAAAGAATTGATTGTTCTGGCATAGCTTACTGCCAGCAAGCACAATTGCACAATTACTTATTTTTGGATATAGGTGCTTTTTGGACTGGAATATGCACATGCAATTCCATATATCAGAGAGGAACTGGTAGCAGCAGCATCCACACTATCTGGGTCCAAAACCAAGACTGTATTTCATTTTGCGGAAGTTATGTGTCCATTAATAAATCCTCCCGATTGCCATAAATATTCTGGTGGGCTTCCCAGGTCAGTTGGTGATGGTGAGGTTAGCAATGAACTTGGTGTGGCAGCTTGTTCTAGGCACACCATTGGAGGCTTGAGCTGGGAATTACCTAGCGGACAAAAAATGGAGGACTACTTGCTTTTATGGATTGGTTCGGACAATTCAGCATTTGCAAATGTTGTACTCACATTCAATGGATGCGAAATAGGTAGAAGTTGTTGCTATGTTTGCATTAAATTTGCTGTGAATTGTTTTTTGGATATTCACATGTGTGTGTTTGCTTAATGAATAACTTGCATTTATTGCTTTACCAAAATTCAATTGTCTGCATTCTGATGGTGGTGGAGATATTCGTGTTTGTATTACTGTGCTTCTGTGTGTATGTTTTGTGTTTACAATTCTTCCCCACAACCTAGAAAATTTTCAGTTTCTGGTTGCTTAACTGCCTTTATTTATAAGCCATGTTAGCTCCATTCCTGTTTATCTTCTGATAATATTGATATGGTGTTTTTCCTTTTAAACTCAAGCTATGCTTTTGCATGTATTTTTCTCTTTGAGCTTATTTGCTAGTATGGTTGTGAGAACCTCAAAATATTTTGATTTGATTGCTCTGGCCTGTCGGTTGATATCCTAAGTCCTTAAAATTATTTGCTTAATTGCTCAGAATGTGAAACATTTTCAGTTAAGCATCTGCATATTTGGTTACTATCCAATATTAAAATATGCCAGCTGTATTTCTTTTCTTTTATCTTCTTAAACAAATGCTGAATTTGATTTGGTGGCGGTGGTTTTAGTCAGATATGATGCCAATGGAAATTTCTTGGGAACAGATTTATCTCAACAGAGAAGGATTCTGAAGCGTAGGTATTATTTATGAGATAAAAGTTTTGTTCTCCCTTTGTCTTCTTCTCTGAATTTTTTCCTCCTAATTTTCTGTATTCATGTCATGTAGCTCTGTTGCTTGATTCATTGTGTTAGTGATATTACATGCAGATATTACCTAGTGGAGAAGGCAAAAGATGCTAACATTGTTGGGATTTTGGTGGGAACTCTCGGAGTAGGTATGTCATTTCTGGTGATTTTATCTAATTTTGTATTTATAGTTACATCTGTGGTTTTGCATTCCTGGGGGGTCATCTTTCCAGCATTTCATTATTTTACCATTTAACTTTCACTTTTATACCAGTCTGGAACTCTGGCTCCTGTGCAGTTCTGAAATGCACTCCCATTTATTCCGGAATCCTGAGCATGTTCATGTTCTGCACTCTTCTTTCAAGACGTTTCTTTTACCTGCTGAGAACTGGATTCTTAATTTTATCCCCATTTATGTCTCTGTGTGCATATGTGCAACGTATATATGTATATAAACATACGCCACGCTTAGATGTGCATGTAGTCAAACTCCGGTGATCTGCACTTTTTTCACTATTCTAGTTCTTATCTATTGGTCTTTGTTTGACATTAGTTCCTAGAGTTTGTCTTAGAATAATAAACACCCATTGATGGGAAATCTTACCAGAATCTGGAAATTATTCCTGGGTTTGACTTTGAATGACTATGGGATATCCTGCTTGTATATGGTTATTCCTTTGAGTTCATTCTACAAATTGTTTTGAAGTTCAATTCTAATATTCCTAGGAGAATGAACATCTAATAACTAATAAGATCTGTTCATTTTAGCTTTGCTTTAAGACAACAAGACCATTTTTTACATGATATCTGGAATACTACATAGTTTCTTCTTCTTCCTTCTTTGGGACTAATACATGCTGTATGCTTATAGATAATGTATTTCTAGTGTTCTATTCTTAATGTAGTATAGACAATCAGTTGTCCAATGTGCTTCCATTTGGTGCAGCTGGTTACCTCAATATGATCCATCAGATGAAAGACCTGATCACTGGTGCAGGGAAAAAGGTCTATACTCTTGTCATGGGAAGGCCAAATCCTGCAAAGCTTGCCAACTTCCCTGAAGTAAACCCAATTATCTGACTCAGAAGATTGTCTACTTTTAGTTATGGATGTTAGAATTTTGAGTTTCATAATGACAATATTCTGTTTGTGGCAGTGTGATGTTTTTATCTATGTCTCCTGTGCCCAAACTGCTCTATTGGATAGCAAAGACTTCTATGCTCCAGTTATTACTCCATTTGAGGCCATGCTAGCTTTCAACAGGTTTGAATTTGTTACACCTGCAAGCTAAAAATTGACTTCCTAGTAAAATGCTTAATCCAACTTCTATTTTGTAAATCTCATCGATCTCCTCTTTTCCTTTTGTTCTGTTCCGCCTCATTATTAATAGGTTAAGTTATGTGGTTCCAATTTTTTTTCCTCCTTCAAAACCCAAGAGATAATCTAATAGCAGGTGCTTCTGCCATCTAGTTAGAAGAGTAGGCTAAGCAGGTTATCCATCATACTTACTAAAGCAGTGGCAATAGGTCCAGCAGTTTATTAATCCTCTTCACTGGAAAAAACCTCTATCTCTTCCATTTTATTCTCTCCCCTTAAAAACAGAGCGATGCCACATCAGAGCAACATATAGACCGTGATTTGACTTTTGAGTTGGCATTGTAAGGTGGATGGAGGGGATTTGGAGAGATTAATTGCATTCCAAAATTTATGTTTACATATAGAATTCATCATCCCAGGAATTCTGGGTATTCATTCATTTCCAAATCCTCATTTATCAGAATTGCATTTCGCAGAGGAAGTGAATGGACAGGAGCATATGTGATGGAATTCAGGGATTTGATTACTTCATCTCCAGTGGAAGTGAAGAGTTATTCTGAAGAAGCACGGTTTTCTTTTGTGCAAGGCAGATATGTTGAAGATTTTGATTTGCAAGGTAGTCTTACCTGCTTCCAGTTCTCTGTTGCATGTGGATTTATTGGAGTTGTACCTTTGAATGATAAAACTTGGAAATAATGCATGATTGTCTAAGCTGTTGTTGTTTACTTCTGTTAATGATAGAAAAGGGACTAGGCCATGAGGATAATACCATAATTCTATCCTCGTTTTCTACAGTGTCATGGATGAAAAGCATGTTGGAATTTATTACTCTTCATTGTTTCAGCATTAGTTTTTTTTTTTCTTGATGAAATAGTAAATGTTTATTATTATTAATGGTGGTATAGTGATGGAAAGCAAAGTGAAAAATGCACTAGATGAATTGGTGATTCATCATCTATTATTTTCTCATATTTGTGAGTCTTGGGTTCTCTTTTATCAAATTATGGACCATGATTTGCTTTGAGATGTTGAACTTATTGTAACCTTACCTAAACTTTCTTGAGAATTCCATTGATGCATTCATTCCACATCTTACATGCTGTAGTGATTTAACAAAATATTTGAATTGTTGCACAAACAGAGAAAAAAGAAGAAGAAAATGAAGGAGTTCTAGCTTTGGCAAATGCAACAGAGAAGGCTCTAAAATTGCAGGACAGAAGTTCTAATTCTCTCACCAAGGGCACAGTGCGATCCGGGGCAGATTATTTTGCAACTCGATCTTATCATGGTCTTGACATGCACGGTGATGATTCTATGCTGGAGCCATATCTAATTGGCAGAACTGGAAAGGCATCAGGTTACCAACATGAGAAAGGCGAGTAGGATAGTTTTGGTTATTTTACTGAAATTGTGAGACATAGCAAGAGGAAGTGAAAGGTTCACCCTGGAAGCGAGCTCCTAGAATTTCTGGGGGGTGAGCCTGGCTGGGAGAAAATTGAGGTCCATGTTTTGCTTCTTGACAAGTGATGCCTGATCAAAATTTTGTAGTGGTCCATTTTGTTGTTGAGTTTACCTGCATGGAAACAAGGATATAATATTTGTGTTTGCTTTCTTAGCATTTGGTTTTGTAATCCCAGGAAGTGATAATCAACAACAGCAACAAAGATAGAATTGGCTATTGCATTTTGCTATTAATGCGAGAATGTGATTTCATTTTGCTTTCCTGCATTCAGATTTCATTTTGATTTCATTATTAAAGTATGTACGAGTCAAGTTTAGTTATGAAATACCTGATGGGTTGACTCGGTGATTTGATGACTCGGAGCTTGGCTTCACAGTGTTGTTTGTTGTACATGAAATCATTAAAGAAATCCACAAGTCCCTCCGTCATGAATAAAACTAGTGACCAGGGCCTCTGACGCTGGGTCCTGATGCAAGCCAACAACCCATGTTGTTTTCTGCCATCTCATAAACTGGAGAGAATGTCTAATGATTTGCTCTTGCAAATTCCTCCGGCAACACCCTTGTTGCCTGCACACTAAACAGATGCTAGCTTAAAATAGAAACTAAGATGACATATATGATTAAGAGATGGCTCCTTTTTTCAAAATTAAGAAAGTTGTCTTTTGTATATGTGAGTTTCCCATTTTTAGATCATTTAAGTTTTTATTTTTTATTTCAGTCACTGAACTTTGCATTTCTTTCAATTTCATTCCTATAAATTACATTTGCACGGTTTCACGTGTTGGGATCGGTTTTTATCTGCATGCTCTTGCATATCGAATGTGTCATGGAATATTCCTACCTGTTTCGGAAGCCTGCCTGCTCGCACCTAGTCAAGCCTATGACCCATATAAGAAGTGCAATAGAATAAGTAAAGAATTCTCGGTTTAGGGCACAGCCAAAATCATCCGTTGCATTACTGTTGTCTCCACCTGCGAAGAGGCAGCCTTCATCGCTCGTGCTGGCAGTGACAAGTGAACAATTGGCTCGATGGTCACACTTCACACTTCACACTTCACACTGTGGCAAAGGTGGCATCTGAAGCCCCATCAAAAAACGCCATCTTTAAATGGTCAAATCTGCTACCAGTAATCATTTTAAATGCAAGTCAATTTGCTGTCACGCACACATGCAATATAGATTATAATTGCAACGTGACAATGATGTGTAACATCAAGCCAATTCAACAAAACTTGTTCTATTTTAATTCGGCTCAACTATACAACGATCATCTATTTGGCCTTTACAGAGTATTTTGCTCACAAAGCAAAGACCTAATCCAATACTATACTCGCAAGTACGAATTGAGTGTTCGCACATGAAAGTATTAAATGCTTCAAAAGTTATTTCTCTTTTGCCTCAACTCATTGAGCTCCATCTCGATGTCAGGATCTCGGAATGGATTGTTTGAGTTGGTGACAACTGTTCTTCCGGGTGGAAGTTCTCCTTTCTGTTTCAGAGGATCAAAGAAATAAGAGTTGTCAAAGAAAAAGGAAATGGAAGTCACACAAATTTTACAACAAGAAAAGTCACAATGGAAGCTTTAAGCCAATCAACAATCTTTTCTTCTTATGCTCACAGTACTACCTCTGTCTTGTATACAGAAATTATTTCCATCCAAAATCATGTAGATTTCATAATTTCTCGTCCTGGTTCCATGGTCACCATCCATGATTCGAATACCAGAATAAGATTTTTTACAAGTAATCAAACAGACTATGACAGTAATTATTTAGCCCTTGTTGAGTTGAGCTATATATGACAAGAAAATCACAGGGCACCTTTTTTCTCATATACTAGCAAGTTGTGTAAGGCAAACCTTTGAGCTACCAGCAAGTTCCTTCTTCAGATTCTCAAGGTCGTCATCAACTGATGAGCCTTCAAGCAATGCAAACTGCATATACAACAAACATAAAAGAATGGTAAGGATCACAAAGAAATCTCCTTTTTGGAAAGAAACCATCAATTGTAAAGTTAAAAAGTGCTATTTGATATGGTAATAAGATTGGGATGATCAGCAGTTGGTTTTAAGTAGGAATTGGTGTAAAAATCATGCAGAAATATATAGTTCAATGGAAAGTTTCAGAAGTATGTTGTCATAGTAAAGGCAAAAAGTTAAAACTCCTTTACTTTTCAAATACCCTAATACGGAACTTATCTGTGTTATTCCCAACAGCCCACATTAATAGCTACCCTTTAATTATACATCATTCATCGTATTTATGTACTGAATGAGAATTTCTTCTTCAAGACCCATTTGAAGGACTACACTTGAAGTCAGATCCATCACGCATTTCAGCTTTCAGGGGTAAAACGTCTATGCCAAATTCTATTCCAACGGATATTCAGCCCATCAAGGGCCAAAGAAGTCATGTTCATGGGAAAGGGACTCAAGAACCTCCCCTTGGGTTAGAATCAGCCCTTTCCTTACCATATTAGCAGTTTAACATCAGTTAATAAATAGGAGAGGAGAAAGAGTGAGCCATTGCTGCAGAAAGGAATTGGAACTAGAAAACCAAAAAGAAGAGAAGGCTAGCCAACCCAGCTTCTCAATCATGTTAATCACAATTGAATTCATTTCTATATAACTAATGTTAGCTCTGAAATATGAATAGAGAAAATGAATTTGAAGTTAATTAAATTTGCTAAATTTACAGACTTTTAAATAGGGCCTAACTGCAAGCTTGTGTGGTTTGGCATGGTTGAAATCAATCTCACAATTGTACAAATGTGTGCATGTATGCATGTGCTGGTGATGCAGGACAAAAGAGATTTGAAGATGAACAGTAGTTTTTTTTAAAGCTATAAGCAAAAAGATTAAAGGATTTTTTTTTCTTTCAAGTCTAGATCAACTGTTGATGATGATTCTACATAGTTTTTAGGGTTTAGGAACTGTGTTGAATTTTGAAGATTTTCACAAGTCCTAAAAGATCGATTAACTGTAAGAATAATTAAAAGCCTATGCAGTGATACCAAAGTTACCGCGAGACAAGAGAGATTTGCAGATGAAGTAAAAAGCTAAGAAGAGAGAAAAGAAGAAGCTAAGAAGAAAAAACCAAAGAATAAGAAGCAAAAGCTGAAGAGAAAGAATGGGGGTTGGAAAAGTCCACAACTTTGCAAATTTTATTCAATTCATCAACAATTGTCTAACATTTAGAAAAGAAGGATATAAATGTTTAAACCCTAACTAGAAACAAGCAATTGGGCTTATAGCCCACTAAATAAAATATCTAATAATAATTAAATCAAGCTTAATAAATAAAGCCTAATTAATAAACCTTACCTAAAAGTTCAAATAAATAAAACCAAAACATAAACTAAAGCCCAATCTTTCAACGGTTTGGGCTACCCTCCATTGTCTATGATCATACGAGTACGTAAACAATATCTCGAGTCCAGTGTCCCCACCAGATAGTTTTAGACAATCAGTTATGGAAGTCAGGACATGCCTATATGTCTTCGTGTTTAGCATATTTTTATTAACAATTCAAAATTAATAAATACATAAATAAAAAGTTGCCAACTCATTGCACAAGAAGAATGTAAAGGTCAACAAAGCAAACATGGATGCTTCCAACAATTTAAAAAGGGAGCATTGGACAGAGAACAGTTTAGCTAAGGAACATTCTTAAAAATTATAGAAGGCGAAAGTATAAAAAATAGTTGAAGGAGAAAAATAAATACCTTTCCATCAAGCTCGTTTGTAGTTAACTGGCCAAGAGCTTCTGCTTCTGATTCCATTGCCAATACTATCAAAAAGGGAGAGGGGGCGGGGGAGCATGCAGAAAAAAGATCTTAGATACAATTAGGTGTCAACAGTATTCCACACTATGCAATAATCCAGGACAATCAACAAGGGATCCAGATGCCTTGCCGCAAGCATGATTTTTAGTGACCAATAATCACATTTGATCAAGGATAAACATAAACAGCATCCAACTGAAGGTACAATGGATTATTCAATGAAGGAACTGGTGAATAACATGGTGCTCTTAATATCCAAATTGATAGCTCAGGGGAGAAAAAACATTTTCAAAAGGGGGAGACTGCAACTTTCAGATGATGTGGGAGAAACACAGCTGAAATTTTTTGGTCAGCCATGTTAGTGGAGGATACAGAGAAGTGATACAGTGGATGCTAAATACACTGCATGAATATGTAACAGAAAGGATTCGAATTGACATCAACAATAGACATCGTTATATGAGCATCAATAGACTGGAAAGCAATGGAAAAGTTAAACACACACCCTAGGTAACTATCCAGGTCACAGTTACGAAGAATCAATTTGGAGACATAATCATTGAAACAAAATGAGAGAAAAGAATGATTGTAGCTTGATTGAGTTTTTGGTAGACTGACATGGAAATAAAGGAAAACAGTTGTGTGCATACAGTGTGATGTCTACATGTAGGTGTATTCTAGAACCACTGATATATCCCACGTCATAATGTTCTGTTTCCAGAGTATATTATCTGAAACTGTCAAAATCTTCATAGAAGATAGGAGAGAACGGCAGGAAATGCATACCAAACAGAATTTCAATGAAGAGATTAGTTCCAAACACCTCACCTTTCTCTTCCATTTTTTCAAAAGCTGAAAGTGCATTACTTGTATTAACATTTCCCAACATTTCATTCACTTTGGTTGCAGTCCTACAGGAACACAGAAGTGCACAGCAAAACAAGCATTAGAAAGGTAACACAAAGAAATAAAGCTACTAAGAGAGGGGAACTAAGGGTAGAGACAACTTTGCAGACTGAGCACGTGCTTTCAGGGTATCTTTCTTTGATTTTGCCTCCTGTATCTTGCTCTCCAAAAGCTACACATAAAATCGATTTCATTAAAAGCAACTACCACAAAGTCATTAATATATCACTATAGCTATTGAAAAGATGAAAACCAAAAATTAGAAAGGAAAAGCAGCACGAAATATGGCCAAGTAAATTTGAAAATCTTTACCAAAAGGATTCTAAAAAATGTCACTTGTCAGCTTCCCACACCAAACAAAATCCTAAAACAGGAGAATCTCAAGCATCTTTTAAAGTTTATCTTTGGTTTATTGTTACAAGAAAGGAAGGGAAGGCAAATTGCCTCCATATCTCTCCAACTTATTTCCATTTAAGAACTCAAATTATTACTATGCAACTGATCACAAACAATAAGTTAATACCTTATTTCTATCCATGCCTCTTCTTGAATTCAACCCAAAACTAAGTAGGAATTCGACATTTATTGAACGTGTTCATTCTGTTCCTGGCAGGAAATATATTTTCTACCATATCTCATAAATGTTTATGTACCATACTTCAAATAAATTCATGAGTACAGGATGAACCATTACCTAAGAATGTTCAGTTAATGACAGGCCAAACCAATGACAATAGACAAGCTATTTTCACAAGAAGCGCGATGTAGGAATCATAAGAATATGCATACCCGAGTATTAGAGATGAGATTTTCAACAACACTTCTCTGTTGATCAAGTTGTGCTTTGAAAGAATTAGCATTATCCTGCAAAAATGAAAGCAGAACAATTAACTTTCCCAAGGATTCCTTTGTAAATTTGACAACACTTCCACATTCAGCTTGCAACATCTGAACAACTCTTTGTTTACAGTCACACCTGAATTCTCAACAACAAATAACAGCAACTTCCACATTTGTTATTTTAGAAGTAAGTTCAGTAAACATGAGGGAATTAAGTTTTTTGTTTTGAAGGTGATAAAGAATGTACTTGATAAGAGGGCATTAAGTGAGGAACAACCCTATAAAATATTTGCTCTTCTAGATTAAGCATTATTTATCAGAAGCTGCTGTGAACACAGAGCTGCCAATCAAAGTAACAACATTCATAAAAAATCATCTATCCTAGGTTCTTTACAGACTGGGGATACTCAAAGTAGAAAATTATGAATTGATAACAAATTAAGAAAATGGAAGATATTAGTTACTGATGTGTTCTCATCATCTAGATTGAATTACTCTTTGCTAGCACAATATATTAAAGCAGTAATAAAATAAACAAAATTACACGATCATAAAGTATGAAAACATATGATGGAACTAGCAGAGAGGTTACATCTAAATTAACCCACAAATTCTTATGGACTGTTAATTCAAGAAAAAAGATTTTTCCTTTTCTCGCTCTCTTTCTCCATCTCTTTCCGACTGCAGTGCAACAAGGCTTGAATGCCGATGCAGTAGCATTTAGCATTGTTAACCTTGTTTGATACCAGTAGACCTTTAGTCCAAGTATCGTTATTGCTTTGTAATGCAGAGGTACATGGTGCAAAACAGAAGCTAGAAATGGACAAATTCAAACCCCACATAGTCTCTTTCAGGAACATGGAACTTACAGCATAGGTTTTACGCCTCTTAAGAGCTTCACGTGCAAGGTCTTCCTCTCCCTTTTGAAGAGCAAGTTGTGCCTTACGGTACCTACACAGTGCAAAATAATGCTTCATTTATACCATAAGAATGCAGTCAAAATAACAAATCTAATTCAGTTTTCCCTTGTTTGTAATAGTAACTCCAACCATGGTTACCATTCTTCAGAAGCTTGTTGTGCAGCATTATATTTATTTTCCAAACGCTTTTGAGAAGCCAAAACCTAGAGAAAATATAAAAGAAGAACATCATAAAGGAAAAGGAGGAAGAATAAAGAAATTCCACACAGGCAGGATATTGAGAAGCCTGGACATTTTATATTCATTAATGATACTGCCATTTCGGTGTTAAATACTTAACATATTATACCTTCATATATGGAGGAAGAAGAAGAGAAAAGATGAAGAGAAGAAGGAAGAGAGAACCAATAGTAACTAAAGAAGGAAACAAGTAACTAAAGAAGGAAACAAATGCAAGATCAATTACTTGTGCTGTGGCCTGACGCATCTTTGTTAGGTCATCATTCATTTCAAGTACTGTCTGCTCTAGAATTTTCTCAGGATCTTCAAAGGAACTTACAATTGCATTTGCATATGACTGTGACAGAAGAAAGCTAAACCATGTTGGTTAATGTAGAAAAAGTAACAATTGTTAGCAATGTTAGTCATTAACGAACACCACAGTATCAGTCCATAAATGCAGGTAAACAATCCAGGATCTCACCTTCACAACTCTAGCAAACCGATCAAAAAGGTTCATACGAGTTCCAAGAGCACCTCCACCATGTCCATAACAATGGGACCGAGTGGATAGACCGGTTCTAATCCTAGTAATTTTTAGAGCTTCAACTGCAAGCAAAATTAAATTCAGCAAATATATGTGTTTAAACGCACAAGTGCAGTGCCAACTGCAGAAATGCGTATTCTGAATCAGATTGCTGGCATTCATATAGAGATAATCTGTTATGCTTGTGACAATACCATTATTAAACTTGTTAAAGATCTACATCAAATTACTCAAATTCAGAATACCAAAAGCTCACAAACAACATTCAGCCCAAAACCGAACAAAACAATCAAGAACATCTATACAGCCAACCCCATCAACTCTTGTGACTTGTAACACTCTGTTGAATTCATTGGTCCTCAAACAATCAGCCCCTACCAAACTCCACCTCACAATCACAACACACCACCGTAGATATTACAAATTTATCCAAAAGGGTCTCCTTATTTATCACTCCTAAAAGAAACCAACTATAGAAACATACAATTGGGCTCCACACAATTACTACTCTAAAGCTAACAATTGCCTATCCTTGTATAATTTTTTGAATAAGAAAATCCACACAAGACAAAGAATCCAAAAATCCTTCACTCATATCGCTAAAAAAGGCCATTACATTAAAAAAACAGCGAATTATAGCATCTGGGTCTCCTCTCAATTCACATTCAACACTATAAAGCACCAAACTTCGATGGAAAAAAGGACCTAAATATCCAAAAAAGGATCAAATTTAGGGACCAAAATTAAAAAAAAAAAAACAGATACCTATAAACACATACACAACAACAAATAAAGCACGTACCTCCACCATTGAAAAACGATGTCTTGAGATTCCTCCTCTTCACCAGACTCAAAATAGTATTATTGTTGCTGTTGCTGTTGTTGTTGGAGCTTGAAGAAGTAGAAGGAGGGTGTGGCAATGGCAGGGTTAATCCTGAAATTAACTGTGATTTTATGGCCATTTTTAAGCGAGTTTCAATTTTGCTGCTTTGGTAATCATAAATCTTTGGCTCTCTGGATAGAAGAGGAAGAGACCAGGATCACTCGATAACAATTTTGTCAATTTCGGTTTTTTATTACGTCTGAGCCGGACCCTAATATCGCAAGGTGAACCGGGTTCGATTTTATTATTGCTGTTGTTGTTAATTAAATTAATTGATTATTAAATTATTATTAAAAAGAAGCTAAAACTCATCGTCTTTTATCTTTACGCATAGAAACAATCTATTTGTATTGTAGTATTGCTCATAGTTTTTTTTTTATTCTTCGATTTTTTTATTACTCAAGTTTCTTTTTTAATTTAGTCCTTTATATTAAAGTTAATATATTTTAGATGATTTATTTTAGTTAGCTTGATATGAGGTTCTCAAAAAAAAAAAATTCCAACATTAGATTTGTACTTGATTTGTTAGAATAAAATTTAATTTTATTGATTCAAGATTATTAAAATTTTAGAGACTAAATTAGAAATTGAAACAAATATTCAGCTTATTTTTTACCAAATCATGGACTAAATTAAATAAAAAGATGATGTTTTCTAGCTCGTGTAACACACGCACCATCATGTGAGGAAGTCTACCATATTATAGCGACACGTGTGACTTC
The DNA here is from genome assembly GCF_951802175.1 of Populus nigra. NCBI lineage: Eukaryota > Viridiplantae > Streptophyta > Magnoliopsida > Malpighiales > Salicaceae > Populus > Populus nigra. The sequence continues at coordinate 17,146,386 of NC_084854.1, forward strand.
CTCCAAGCTCCTAAGATGGTCTTCCTTAATGCCTTTGGAATAGTTTAGGTCGGGGCTTCCTTTTCTAGTAGTGTGTGATGATGGTCATCATAGCTCTAGCGATTCATTCTTTTTGTTCTGTTCTCTTATCTCTCTTTTCTCTCTTTTCTTCTTGATTTCTACATCTTACTCTCTCCAAAATAACAAATAAGGTTATCAATTGTTTTTATATCAAATTTAATTATTATTATTTTAATTATTATTTTTAACAACAAATATGGTTCGGTTTTGTAAAATTGACGTTCAATAAATCATTGAATGATGTTTGAAATCATAAACATATGAGACAATGCAAAATAAAAGAAATATTAAGAAAAAATATGGAAATGCAATATTAGAGAAAAACACAATCAACTATGGATTGCAACAATGACCCATAATGTTTTCTTTTTCTTTTTTTGTCATTTCAATTTTTTTAGTCACAAGATTTTTTTCCATTTGATCCTTTCATATTAAATTGATATATGATTAGACTTAATGATTTATTTTGGTTGGCTTGATATGGGGTTCTGGCAATGTCAATAAAAAGTTTTGATATTGGGTTAATGCTTGATTTGACAAAATAAAATTCAATTTGATTGATTCAAAATAATTGAAACTTCAGGGACTAAATTTGAAACTAAAAAAAATATTCAACCTCTTTTTTTTTAACAGTGCATGAGCATATTTTTTTTATTTTTTGAATCCCCAAGGTTTTTTTTTCATTTTTGGTCCATGTTTCTTGAAGTTTTATGTTGTGGTTCAAAACCTTATTTTATTTACTTTTTAATCCCTAGATTTTAGAGATGAGAAAGAGAGAGAGTCATAAGGAAACATGAGAGGAAAGAGCAAGTGTGTCGGTTTGCTACAATCCAACCACCAAAAAAGTTGTTCTTGTTGTCGATAAGTTTTATCTAATTAGAAGAGTTTCGTTATGGTTTTTTAACCTTTCATCTACGAGGAAGAGGTAGATCAGGGCTTGAAAGTTTTTTTAATCGAGTTGATTTTTTATTTTTAAGAAGATTAAAGGCTAATTTAAGGTTATTAACGGGTTTATTGAGGTGTCTAAGGTGTTTTACATATGTTTTCAGATTAAAAAAGTGTTGGAAGTGGGTTTTGTGTTAAAAGGGTTTAAACTCAACTTTCTAGCCATCTAAGATGGACAGTAATCATACATAAGGCAACACATTGTATATTATTCTTTATATATATATATATATATATATATATATATATATATATATATATATATATTCATAAAGAATATCAAACACAAGTTTTTTTCTTTACTAAAACTTGCTTTTGTGGTTCTGATAAGTTGTTATTTAAAAAATAATTATTCTAGTAAAAAAACTATCACAAAAAAAAGTTTGTATTAATAAGATAAAGAGGGTTTTAATTAAGGAGATACCTTCTTTCTTATCCTTATTTTAGATCTTTAGAAGTTTTTTTTTTATTTATTCTAATTACTTTTAGTTTTTAGCGAACAAACAACATACCTCCAAAAGCTATATTCAAAAAAACATATATGATAAGAAAAGAAACAATTATACTATAAAATAATTTTATTTTAATATAATTTAAATTAGTGCTTTTCTTGCAAAAAAAAATAATCTTTCGACATATAATTAAATGAAAATATTTTAAGAGCTTCGCACAATATGAGATAAGATATATTAATCTACATCCATTTTTCAACTTCTTGGCTTAGTCTTTGGTTAACTTTAACAACTTATTTTTATATTTATTGACATATATAATTCTTGATTAATTTTATTAAAAACATATATCAACTTTTAGTTTATAGTTAAAAATTTTCTCAATGCATAAAATGCATTATAAGCATCTATGTATTTTTTTTCCGTTACAAAAAAACCTTTTGATACAAATTATAGTGAAACGCAAATCATTTGACTAGTTATTATTGTTGTTTTTGTTAGCTATTTGCTTCTTTTTATTTATTTATTCATATTAGTATTTTAATGGGAAAATGAAATGCAATTGTTAGTAGGTTGAAATTAGACAAAACTAAATAACACATGATACAATTAAAAAATTGACAAAAACATATAAATAAAATCAGAGTTTTTGCCATCTTATTACAAAGAAAGAATTTTTTTTTTAGTGTGTGTGGACATGAATAAAGACTAGTTAAGACGTGTGAATGTTGTATAGGCATACATTATAATCGAATAATTAATTTTTTAGCCCATATCAAATGGAATGATTAGCCTCCATGGATCTTGTTGATGATAAATCATAATAAATTTAGATGGTAATTGCGCGACATGGTTTCAAACCATACCAATTACTCAAAGTTAGATCATAATTACTTGAACAAAGCAATGAAAATCATAAGTTATGGTGCATGGGTTTCTAAACCAAATAATAATAATAACAACAACAACAATAATAATAATTTGTTTTTTTGTTTAGGCCACATGCCCAATTGTTGTGGTTGAGAAATTTGCTCAAACAACAACATCGAGGCTAGAAAGTGATAACCTTTTGTCATTGTTTGAGCCTCGGTCTAATGGCTACACCCAGTAAATTATCACTTCTACACGCACTTTTTTTGTAGTCTTGGTGAGTTAAAATACATCACCACGCACAACCTTATACAAACAATATTTTTATGATTAACTAACATATTCTTTATGCAACTACATATTTTTATGCAATGCACCATCTTTTCTAGCAAATGGTGACAGTGCACCACTCTCTATGTAAGGCAAACATCTTTTTCTTGATTAATGACTATTTCTAGTCAACGTATTAGTGACATTCATCAACCTTTCCACAAATGAAAATGTTAAACATTATAACCAATGATGAATACCAACATTTCCACTAATCAATCACAACATATAATAAATTGTTTTAATGCCATAATTAACAATGACTTCTCAATCTTGGAAGAATATATAGCTTTTGTTTTGATGCCATAGTTAATAAACTTGATGATGAATAGAAAAAAGTGATAGAAAATCTTATCAATTTTAAAGTACACGTAGCCTTAATCTTAAAGATGAAACTAGACTTCATTAACAAAAATTAAAGCTTATGGGTAAAACACTATTGTTATTTTCATTATTCATCATCTCATAATTTATCGTGGATTGCAAAGTGAATTTTTTTAATTTTCAATTTGGTCTTCAAACTTTTTTTTAGTACAATTGAGCCATTTTGAGCTCAAATTAGAGCCAACTTGCATATTTCTTTTGGGGTGGAGGTCAAATTAAAAGATAGAGGACTAAAGTGAAAAAACATATAAAATAAATTGCAAGTCTGTAATTTGTTTGAAAAGTTCATTTTAGTTCTCCTGTTTTTTAAGCTATTTGGTAATCGGTACCTATAATTTTTTAAAAATACTTGGTACCAAACTTTATTTTTTTCTTTTTTATCCTTTTTTAGGTGGAGGAGAGAGAGGAGGGTTGCTAGATTTCAACTTAAAGAGAGAAAGTTGTTGTTGGAGAAGATTTCGGCAACCAAAACGGTCGATTTAAGTATCAAAAGATTTCATATGATAAGGAGGATTAATATTAGGTTTTTGTACCTTGAAAACACCTAAAAAATAGATGTGAACTTGGTAAGATTTTTGGTTTCGGGTTAATTTCAGGTTTTGGGCTTGACTCCAATGATGAAAAACTTCCTTCCGCCACATGACTGGATTCCATGCAGCATCCTCTTCCTCAAGAGATGATGTGTGTCGGTTGTTTCTCGGCATATTGTCATCGACAATGTTTTCTCTTTTTTCTTCTTTGAAACTCACGCTGACCATTTAAAATTTCATGATAGCCCTCTTAGTTGGGTGTATTTGAGTGTCGGTCATCATTCTTTGATTTGTATTTTTGGTCTTTGGCTTTTTTATAGGTTTTTTATTTTTCTTCAATTTCGTCCTTCAAACTAAATTTATTAATTTTTGTTTCTTTAATTTTGGTCTTGATTCTTTTTATTTCTTAATTTTCCCTTTTTATAAACTTTGAATTATTTTCAATTTCATCATTCAATAAAAATATTTCATTTGTTATTTTTTTAATTCAATCCTCATTCTTTTGGTAATTTCTTCTTTTAATTATTTTGTGAATTTTTCTTTTCAATTTAACCCTTCAATCCAAAATTATCCATCCTCTTATTTTTTTTCAAATTTGATCCTCATTCTTTTAATTTTTATTTTTTCTATTGGATCATTTTGTATAATTAATTTTCTTGTAATCTCATCCTTTCACATTGATTTATTGAAAATTAAGCTTTGTGATTTTTTTCAGGATTAGTGTTTCTCATTAAATGGCCCGAGTCACGAGCTGTATAAGTTAACACGGGTTAACATTATTATTTTTACTTATTTTCTTTCTCAATCTCATGACCTGACTAGTGGATTTGGCAGGTTAATCCGAGTGAACTCACACATTTTATATGGCCTTTAATTACTCTTTATTCTTGTGGATCCTTTGGTGTGGTTGAATTTTTTTTTTAAAAATTCATATCTTTTAATATTTAATTGGTAGATAATTGAGTTTCGTGATTTTTTCATATTTGGTATTTTTGGTCAAATGGCCTGGGTCATGAGTTTTAAAAGCTAATGATTGTTTTTTTTATATATATAAAAAAAGGGTTTCATGATTTTTTTTATTTTCTTTTTTATTAGGTTACTCGATCTCATAATCTGGCATGTGAATTTGGTTGGTTGACCCGGGTGGGCCCAAGTCTAATTTTGGCTTATAATTGCTAATTATTTTTTATCCTTTTGCATAATTGATTTTTTTTCTTCAATTTCTTCCTCAACATTTGATTAGTTAAAAATTCATTTTCGAGGTTCTTCCATTTTTTATGTTTCTTGTCAAATGACTTATGTCACATGCTTAATAGGTTAACATGAGATGACATCGTTTTTTTCTTGGAAATTGAGCTTTTTGATTAAACTCAGGTTTAAGATTTCACGAGTTAAGATTTTGAAAGATTAAGTCGGATCTAAGAGATTCGTTCGAGTTTACTTGGTTTTTAACATTATTAAATTAGGGTTGTTTTTTATGTTATTAAATTAACTTAACTTATTAAACTCAGTCGATTTAATAACTTGAGTCTTAATTTTTTTTTTACTTTTTTAGAAATCCTAGCATCGCCTTAACTCTTTTTTTCTTACGTTTTAAAAAATCTAGCATGACCCATGACATTGCATCGACCATCAATATAAGTTTATCGGATTGCTTGGTGTGGTCGAGAAGATGTTGTGTTTTCTATTGCAGGGGGAATTGGAGATCCACATCTCTCTGTCCCCTCCTCTCATTTGATTTAGAGGATATTTCAACCATTTATAAAGCTGTATTTGTTTCTCGAAAATAGGTTTTCGAAAAATTACTTTCTAAACTTTCCTGTGTTTGTTTGCCATTAGAAAAGTTGGTCAACGGAAAACATTTTCTAGTCAAAGAAAAATTTAGCTTGGTTTCCAGGAAAATATTTTCCTTTTATTTTGCGCGGAAAACACTTTCCGGAAGTTGTGAAAAATTTAGAAGTGTCATATTATTTGCTGATTATATCAAATTTGGTCCTCAAACTTTTGATTACTATATATATTTTGTTTTGAATATTTGTTTTTCAATTTCATCCCTTAGAATTTAATTTTTATATTGATTTTGATCCTTATTTTTATAATTGTTATTTGCTTTTTCCTTATCATTTTTTAATTGAAATTTTTTATTTATCAAATTTGATCCTCATTCTTTTTATTGTTACTTATTTTATTTGAAATAATTTATGAAATATTAATTATTATTATTTTAATTTCTTCATCTTTCAATTTTTTTTATTTTTTAGATTTGATCTTTATTATTTTGATTATTATTTATTTTATTTGAGATAATTTATGAAATTATATTTTTTTCAATTTTATTCTCATTCAACCTTTTAATTTGTAAGATTTGTTTCTTATTATTTTAATAAACATGAAAATAATAAAACATTAATAAGTTATTTTCCAGCTTATTTTCCATGACATAACCAAACACTGGAAAAATATTTTTCAACTTATTTTCCATTACACTATCAAATATCAGAAAATAATTCACTTTTCCAGAATTCACTTTTCCGGAATTCATTTTCCAAAAAAAAAACTACTTTTCAACAAATAAACGGGGCCTAAATGGTTGTTCTCGATTCTTGCAAGTGAAGGATATGAATATGAAGATCATGATAACACATGGAGAAGGTGATGTATAAAAGCAACAGTCTCCCTAGCATAGTTTAAGGCATATATTTAATATGAGTCTAGATTTAGACTTTGCTAATTGTTTTTGTAGGAGCTGTTTTTTTCTTTTCTGCTCTTATATGTTGTGTAATTGTCATGCAATGAGCTTTAAAATTACCCAATTTCAATCAAGGAAACTTTTTTTTTGATAAATAAAAATCCTAATAAAGTGATAAGTGTAATTAAACAATACAATCAAAAACTCATAAAAAAGTTCAACAATGCAAGTTTTAATAGTAAGGAAATAGTTAGGGGCTAACTTGTGAAATCCTGAAAATGATATTAGATAATAATTTCAAAGTTAAAATTTATAAAATCAACATCTTTTATTATCTAAATTATTCTTTTAATAATATTATTAAATGATTGTAAAACCAACCATTTTAATCAACCTCAAGACAAGGCATACGTGAACATATAAATCTCAACTTAAAAACACATTAATTTTTTCTTTGGAAAAATTATATTTAACATCTTATAGTTAATTATATTTTTACATCATTTTTTTTTAAATTACACTTTACATGGTAGATTAACATAAAATTTTAAATAAAAAATAATTATATTTTTTATACAAAAACTCGAACAAATAATAGATAATCCATCATGGAATTAAAAGAGGTTTCACGAACACAATTTATAAAAAATTGATGGATCTCAAAAAGCACCAATAATCACCTCATCTCTCTCCAACTCTTTTTTTTTAATATTATAAATTATGTTTTTTAGGGTTTTGAAATTTTGAATGGATTTGGTTGTTGTGTAGAGGATGAGGATGAGGATGAAAAGAGTGCAGTCAACGTATAGCTCGATGGACAATTAATATTGTATCTTCAAAATTCCCCTTGATTGCCCTAATTATCCTATTTTAATTTATCAACAAAACCCATTAAAATGGGGGCGACGAAAAAAATCCAGGAATTGTGTAAATTGATTCGAAAGGAAAATAATTGTTGGTATCAGCAGAATTTATGTTATTGCTTGTACACATTGATTGAAATTATAGAAACTATTCATAGCTGCTCTGTATAAAGGATGGACAAGGCTCGTGCATCTTTGCCCCGCGACGGCAGTACAAAGAGAAAAGGTGGCCACTAACAGGGGTAAGCAAAAAAAAACTAAAAAATCAAGAAAATAAAAAGAAAAAAATTAAAAAAACTGAACCATGAAAAAAAACTGATTAAAATTTTTAAAAAACCAGTTGGTTCAGTTTTGTTTTATAAGTCTAAAATCAAAAAAACCAAATCGAACCAAACCCAAACCAAAAAAACCAGAAAAAAACCAAGTCAAACCAGAAAAAACCAAGCCAAATTGAAAAAACCGGTTTTTGTCTTAAAAATCAAATCGAACTGAAACCGGTAGGTTTGAACCAGTTTTGTTTTTTTAAAAAAAATTTTAGTTTGGTTAATTTTTTTATAAAAACCAAATTGAACTGAAAATAATCACTCCTAGCCACCAAGGTAGAAGAGAAAGGGGTTGCTATTGCTAGAGTTTTTTTAAACTTGTGGCAAACTTATAATTTTAACTATTTTATTGATTATTTTTTTTGTGAGGAAGCAATATGTTATATAATTTTAAAAATCATTTTGATCCTGAATGTTTTTCAAGAATAAGAAGAGTTAAAAAGGACCTCAATGTAATT